>NW_028227280.1:4534816-4845097 GCF_978045245.1 Mus caroli
TAAATTCTAAGTTTTCCAGTGCAACTCACTCATATACAATGTACTACACTGTGCATTTCGTCTAATGCGGGTTTTTCAGTAAATTCTAAGTTTTTCAGTGCAACTCACTCATATACAATGTACTACACTGTGCATTTCGTCTAATGCGGGTTTTTCAGTAAATTCTAAGTTTTTCAGTGCAACTCACTCATATACAATGTACTACACTGTGCATTTCGTCTAATGCGGGTTTTTCAGTAAATTCTAAGTTTTTCAGTGCAACTCACTCATATACAATGTACTACACTGTGCATTTTGTCTAATGCGGGTTTTTCAGTAAATTCTAAGTTTTTCAGTGCAACTCACTCATATACAATGTACTACACTGTGCATTTCGCCTAATGCGGGTTTTTCAGTAAATTCTAAGTTTTTCAGTGCAACTCACTCATACAATGTACTACACTGTGCATTTCGTCTAATGCGGGTTTTTCAGTAAATTCTAAGTTTTTCAGTGCAACTCACTCATATACAATGTACTACACTGTGCATTTCGTCTAATGCGGGTTTTTCAGTAAATTCTAAGTTTTTCAGTGCAACTCACTCATATACAATATACTACACTGTGCATTTCGTCTAATGCGGGTTTTTCAGTAAATTCTAAGTTTTTCAGTGCAACTCACTCATATACAATGTACTACACTGTGCATTTCGTCTAATGCGGGGTTTCAGTAAATTCTAAGTTTTTCAGTGCAACTCACTCATATACAATGTACTACACTGTGCATTTCATCTAATGCGGGTTTTTCAGTAAATTCTAAGTTTTTCAGTGCAATTCACTCATATACTATGTACTACACTGTGCGTTTCTTATATTCTAAGTTTTTCAGTGCAACTCACTCATATACTATGTACTACACTGTGCGTTTCTTAAATTCTAAGTTTTTCAGTGCAACTCACTCATATACTATGTACTACACTGTGCGTTTCTTATATTCTAAGTTTTTCAGTGCAACTCACTCATATACTATGTACTACACTGTGCATTTCTTAAATTCTAAGTTTTTCAGTGCAACTCACTCATATACTATGTACTACACTGTGCATTTCTTATATTCTAAGTTTTTCAGGGCAACTCACTCATATACTATGTACTACACTGTGCGTTTCTTATATTCTAAGTTTTTCAGTGCAACTCACTCATATACTATGTACTACACTGTGCGTTTCTTATATTCTAAGTTTTTCAGTGCAACTCACTCATATACTATGTACTACACTGTGCGTTTCTTATATTCTAAGTTTTTCAGTGCAACTCTCTCATATACTATGTACTACACTGTGCATTTCGTGTAATGCGGGTTTTTCAGTAAATTCTAAGTTTTTCAGTGCAACTCACTCATATACTATGTACTACACTGTGCGTTTCTTATATTCTAAGTTTCAGTGCAACTCACTCATATACTATGTACTACACTGTGCATTTCGTCTAATGCGGGTTTTTCAGTAAATTCTAAGTTTTTCAGTGCAACTCACTCATATACAATGTACTACACTGTGCATTTCGTCTAATGCGGGTTTTTCAGTAAATTCTAAGTTTTTCAGTGCAACTCACTCATATACAATATACTACACTGTGCATTTCGTCTAATGCGGGTTTTTCAGTAAATTCTAAGTTTTTCAGTGCAACTCACTCATATACAATGTACTACACTGTGCATTTCGTCTAATGCGGGGTTTCAGTAAATTCTAAGTTTTTCAGTGCAACTCACTCATATACAATGTACTACACTGTGCATTTCATCTAATGCGGGTTTTTCAGTAAATTCTAAGTTTTTCAGTGCAATTCACTCATATACTATGTACTACACTGTGCGTTTCTTATATTCTAAGTTTTTCAGTGCAACTCACTTATATACTATGTACTACACTGTGCGTTTCTTAAATTCTAAGTTTTTCAGTGCAACTCACTCATATACTATGTACTACACTGTGCGTTTCTTATATTCTAAGTTTTTCAGGGCAACTCACTCATATACTATGTACTACACTGTGCGTTTCTTATATTCTAAGTTTTTCAGTGCAACTCACTCATATACTATGTACTACACTGTGCGTTTCTTATATTCTAAGTTTTTCAGTGCAACTCACTCATATACTATGTACTACACTGTGCGTTTCTTATATTCTAAGTTTTTCGGTGCAACTCTCTCATATACTATGTACTACACTGTGCATTTCGTGTAATGCGGGTTTTTCAGTAAATTCTAAGTTTTTCAGTGCAACTCACTCATATACTATGTACTACACTGTGCGTTTCTTATATTCTAAGTTTTTCAGGGCAACTCACTCATATACTATGTACTACACTGTGCGTTTCTTATATTCTAAGTTTTTCAGTGCAACTCACTCATATACTATGTACTACACTGTGCGTTTCTTATATTCTAAGTTTTTCAGTGCAACTCGCTCATATACTATGTACTACACTGTGCGTTTCTTATATTCTAAGTTTTTCAGTGCAACTCACTCATATACTATGTACTATACTGTGCGTTTCTTAAATTCTAAGTTTTTCAGTGCAACTCACTCATATACTATGTACTACACTGTTCGTTTCTTATATTCTAAGTTTTTCAGTGCAACTCACTCATATACTATGTACTACACTGTGCATTTCGTCTAATGCAGGTTTTTCAGTAAATACTAAGTTTTTCAGTGCAACTTACTCATATACAATGTACTACACTGTGCATTTCGTCTAATGCAGGTTTTTCAGTAAATTCTAAGTTTTCCAGTGCAACTCACTCATATACAATGTACTACACTGTGCATTTCGTCTAATGCGGGTTTTTCAGTAAATTCTAAGTTTTTCAGTGCAACTCACTCATATACAATGTACTACACTGTGCATTTCGTCTAATGCGGGTTTTTCAGTAAATTCTAAGTTTTTCAGTGCAACTCACTCATATACAATGTACTACACTGTGCATTTCGTCTAATGCGGGTTTTTCAGTAAATTCTAAGTTTTTCAGTGCAACTCACTCATATACAATGTACTACACTGTGCATTTTGTCTAATGCGGGTTTTTCAGTAAATTCTAAGTTTTTCAGTGCAACTCACTCATATACAATGTACTACACTGTGCATTTCGCCTAATGCGGGTTTTTCAGTAAATTCTAAGTTTTTCAGTGCAACTCACTCATACAATGTACTACACTGTGCATTTCGTCTAATGCGGGTTTTTCAGTAAATTCTAAGTTTTTCAGTGCAACTCACTCATATACAATGTACTACACTGTGCATTTCGTCTAATGCGGGTTTTTCAGTAAATTCTAAGTTTTTCAGTGCAACTCACTCATATACAATATACTACACTGTGCATTTCGTCTAATGCGGGTTTTTCAGTAAATTCTAAGTTTTTCAGTGCAACTCACTCATATACAATGTACTACACTGTGCATTTCGTCTAATGCGGGGTTTCAGTAAATTCTAAGTTTTTCAGTGCAACTCACTCATATACAATGTACTACACTGTGCATTTCATCTAATGCGGGTTTTTCAGTAAATTCTAAGTTTTTCAGTGCAATTCACTCATATACTATGTACTACACTGTGCGTTTCTTATATTCTAAGTTTTTCAGTGCAACTCACTCATATACTATGTACTACACTGTGCGTTTCTTAAATTCTAAGTTTTTCAGTGCAACTCACTCATATACTATGTACTACACTGTGCGTTTCTTATATTCTAAGTTTTTCAGTGCAACTCACTCATATACTATGTACTACACTGTGCATTTCTTAAATTCTAAGTTTTTCAGTGCAACTCACTCATATACTATGTACTACACTGTGCATTTCTTATATTCTAAGTTTTTCAGGGCAACTCACTCATATACTATGTACTACACTGTGCGTTTCTTATATTCTAAGTTTTTCAGTGCAACTCACTCATATACTATGTACTACACTGTGCGTTTCTTATATTCTAAGTTTTTCAGTGCAACTCACTCATATACTATGTACTACACTGTGCGTTTCTTATATTCTAAGTTTTTCAGTGCAACTCTCTCATATACTATGTACTACACTGTGCATTTCGTGTAATGCGGGTTTTTCAGTAAATTCTAAGTTTTTCAGTGCAACTCACTCATATACTATGTACTACACTGTGCGTTTCTTATATTCTAAGTTTCAGTGCAACTCACTCATATACTATGTACTACACTGTGCATTTCGTCTAATGCGGGTTTTTCAGTAAATTCTAAGTTTTTCAGTGCAACTCACTCATATACAATGTACTACACTGTGCATTTCGTCTAATGCGGGTTTTTCAGTAAATTCTAAGTTTTTCAGTGCAACTCACTCATATACAATATACTACACTGTGCATTTCGTCTAATGCGGGTTTTTCAGTAAATTCTAAGTTTTTCAGTGCAACTCACTCATATACAATGTACTACACTGTGCATTTCGTCTAATGCGGGGTTTCAGTAAATTCTAAGTTTTTCAGTGCAACTCACTCATATACAATGTACTACACTGTGCATTTCATCTAATGCGGGTTTTTCAGTAAATTCTAAGTTTTTCAGTGCAATTCACTCATATACTATGTACTACACTGTGCGTTTCTTATATTCTAAGTTTTTCAGTGCAACTCACTCATATACTATGTACTACACTGTGCGTTTCTTAAATTCTAAGTTTTTCAGTGCAACTCACTCATATACTATGTACTACACTGTGCGTTTCTTATATTCTAAGTTTTTCAGTGCAACTCACTCATATACTATGTACTACACTGTGCATTTCTTAAATTCTAAGTTTTTCAGTGCAACTCACTCATATACTATGTACTACACTGTGCGTTTCTTATATTCTAAGTTTTTCAGGGCAACTCACTCATATACTATGTACTACACTGTGCGTTTCTTATATTCTAAGTTTTTCAGTGCAACTCACTCATATACTATGTACTACACTGTGCGTTTCTTATATTCTAAGTTTTTCAGTGCAACTCACTCATATACTATGTACTACACTGTGCGTTTCTTATATTCTAAGTTTTTCAGTGCAACTCTCTCATATACTATGTACTACACTGTGCATTTCGTGTAATGCGGGTTTTTCAGTAAATTCTAAGTTTTTCAGTGCAACTCACTCATATACTATGTACTACACTGTGCGTTTCTTATATTCTAAGTTTTTCAGGGCAACTCACTCATATACTATGTACTACACTGTGCGTTTCTTATATTCTAAGTTTTTCAGTGCAACTCACTCATATACTATGTACTACACTGTGCGTTTCTTATATTCTAAGTTTTTCAGTGCAACTCGCTCATATACTATGTACTACACTGTGCGTTTCTTATATTCTAAGTTTTTCAGTGCAACTCACTCATATACTATGTACTATACTGTGCGTTTCTTAAATTCTAAGTTTTTCAGTGCAACTCACTCATATACTATGTACTACACTGTTCGTTTCTTATATTCTAAGTTTTTCAGTGCAACTCACTCATATACTATGTACTACACTGTGCGTTTCTTATATTCTAAGTTTTTCAGTGCAACTCACTCATATACTATGTACTACACTGTGCGTTTCTTATATTCTAAGTTTTTCAGTGCAACTCACTCATATACTATGTACTACACTGTGCGTTTCTTATATTCTAAGTTTTTCAGTGCAACTCACTCATATACTATGTACTACACTGTGCGTTTCTTATATTCTAAGTTTTTCAGTGCAACTCACTCATATACGATGTACTACACTGTGCATTTCGTGTAATGCAATTTTTTCAGTAAATTCTAAGTTTTTCAGTGCAACTCACTCATATACTATGTACTACACTGTGCATTTCGTCTAATGCGGGTTTTTCAGTAAATTCTAAGTTTTTCAGTGCAACTCACTCATATACTATGTACTACACTGTGCATTTCGTCTAATGCGGGTTTTTCAGTAAATTCTAAGTTTTTCAGTGCAACTCACTCATATACTATGTACTACACTGTGCATTTCGTCTAATGCGGGTTTTTCAGTAAATTCTAAGTTTTTCAGTGCAACTCACTCATATACTATGTACTACACTGTGCATTTCGTCTAATGCGTGTTTTTCAGTAAATTCTAAGTTTTTCAGTGCAACTCACTCATATACAATGTACTACACTGTGCATTTCGTGTAATGCGGATTTTTCAGTAAATTCTAAGTTTTTCAGTGCAACTCACTCATATACAATGTACTACACTGTGCATTTCGTCTAATGCGGGTTTTTCAGTAAATTCTAAGTTTTTCAGTGCAACTCACTCATATACAATGTACTACACTGTGCATTTCGTCTAATGCGGGTTTTTCAGTAAATTCTAAGTTTTTCAGTGCAACTCACTCATATACAATGTACTACACTGTGCATTTCGTCTAATGCGGGTTTTTCAGTAAATTCTAAGTTTTTCAGTGCAACTCACTCATATACAATGTACTACACTGTGCATTTCGTCTAATGCGGGTTTTTCAGTAAATTCTAAGTTTTTCAGTGCAACTCACTCATATACTATGTACTACACTGTGCATTTCGTCTAATGCGGGTTTTTCAGTAAATTATAAGTTTTTCAGTGCAACTCACGCATATACAATGTACTACACTGTGCATTTCGCCTAATGCGGGTTTTTCTGTAAATTCTAAGTTTTTCAGTGCAACTCACTCATATACAATGTACTACACTGTGCATTTCGTCTAATGCGGGTTTTTCAGTAAATTCTAAGTTTTTCAGTGCAACTCACTCATATACAATGTACTACACTGTGCATTTCGTCTAATGCGGGTTTTTCAGTAAATTCTAAGTTTTTCAGTGCAACTCACTCATATACTATGTACTACACTGTGCGTTTCTTAAATTCTAAGTTTTTCAGTGCAACTCACTCATATACTATGTACTACACTGTGCGTTTCTTATATTCTAAGTTTTTCAGTGCAACTCACTCATATACTATGTACTACACTGTGCGTTTCTTAAATTCTAAGTTTTTCAGTGCAACTCACTCATATACTATGTACTACACTGTGCGTTTCTTATATTCTAAGTTTTTCAGTGCAACTCACTCATATACTATGTACTACACTGTGCGTTTCTTAAATTCTAAGTTTTTCAGTGCAACTCACTCATATACTATGTACTACACTGTGCGTTTCTTATATTCTAAGTTTTTCAGGGCAACTCACTCATATACTATGTACTACACTGTGCGTTTCTTATATTCTAAGTTTTTCAGTGCAACTCACTCATATACTATGTACTACACTGTGCGTTTCTTATATTCTAAGTTTTTCAGTGCAACTCACTCATATACTATGTACTACACTGTGCGTTTCTTATATTCTAAGTTTTTCAGTGCAACTCTCTCATATACTATGTACTACACTGTGCATTTCGTGTAATGCGGGTTTTTCAGTAAATTCTAAGTTTTTCAGTGCAACTCACTCATATACTATGTACTACACTGTGCGTTTCTTATATTCTAAGTTTTTCAGGGCAACTCACTCATATAATATGTACTACACTGTGCGTTTCTTATATTCTAAGTTTTTCAGTGCAACTCACTCATATACTATGTACTACACTGTGCGTTTCTTATATTCTAAGTTTTTCAGTGCAACTCGCTCATATACTATGTACTACACTGTGCGTTTCTTATATTCTAAGTTTTTCAGTGCAACTCACTCATATACTATGTACTATACTGTGCGTTTCTTAAATTCTAAGTTTTTCAGTGCAACTCACTCATATACTATGTACTACACTGTTCGTTTCTTATATTCTAAGTTTTTCAGTGCAACTCACTCATATACTATGTACTACACTGTGCGTTTCTTATATTCTAAGTTTTTCAGTGCAACTCACTCATATACTATGTACTACACTGTGCGTTTCTTATATTCTAAGTTTTTCAGTGCAACTCACTCATATACTATGTACTACACTGTGCGTTTCTTATATTCTAAGTTTTTCAGTGCAACTCACTCATATACTATGTACTACACTGTGCGTTTCTTATATTCTAAGTTTTTCAGTGCAACTCACTCATATACGATGTACTACACTGTGCATTTCGTGTAATGCAATTTTTTCAGTAAATTCTAAGTTTTTCAGTGCAACTCACTCATATACTATGTACTACACTGTGCATTTCGTCTAATGCGGGTTTTTCAGTAAATTCTAAGTTTTTCAGTGCAACTCACTCATATACTATGTACTACACTGTGCATTTCGTCTAATGCGGGTTTTTCAGTAAATTCTAAGTTTTTCAGTGCAACTCACTCATATACTATGTACTACACTGTGCATTTCGTCTAATGCGGGTTTTTCAGTAAATTCTAAGTTTTTCAGTGCAACTCACGCATATACTATGTACTACACTGTGCATTTCGTCTAATGCGTGTTTTTCAGTAAATTCTAAGTTTTTCAGTGCAACTCACTCATATACAATGTACTACACTGTGCATTTCGTCTAATGCGGGTTTTTCAGTAAATTCTAAGTTTTTCAGTGCAACTCACTCATATACAATGTACTACACTGTGCATTTCGTCTAATGCGGGTTTTTCAGTAAATTCTAAGTTTTTCAGTGCAACTCACTCATATACAATGTACTACACTGTGCATTTCGTCTAATGCGGGTTTTTCAGTAAATTCTAAGTTTTTCAGTGCAACTCACTCATATACAATGTACTACACTGTGCATTTCGTCTAATGCGGGTTTTTCAGTAAATTCTAAGTTTTTCAGTGCAACTCACTCATATACTATGTACTACACTGTGCGTTTCTTAAATTCTAAGTTTTTCAGTGCAACTCACTCATATACTATGTACTACACTGTGCGTTTCTTATATTCTAAGTTTTTCAGTGCAACTCACTCATATACTATGTACTACACTGTGCGTTTCTTAAATTCTAAGTTTTTCAGTGCAACTCACTCATATACTATGTACTACACTGTGCGTTTCTTATATTCTAAGTTTTTCAGTGCAACTCACTCATATACTATGTACTACACTGTGCGTTTCTTAAATTCTAAGTTTTTCAGTGCAACTCACTCATATACTATGTACTACACTGTGCGTTTCTTATATTCTAAGTTTTTCAGGGCAACTCACTCATATACTATGTACTACACTGTGCGTTTCTTATATTCTAAGTTTTTCAGTGCAACTCACTCATATACTATGTACTACACTGTGCGTTTCTTATATTCTAAGTTTTTCAGTGCAACTCACTCATATACTATGTACTACACTGTGCGTTTCTTATATTCTAAGTTTTTCAGTGCAACTCTCTCATATACTATGTACTACACTGTGCATTTCGTGTAATGCTGGTTTTTCAGTAAATTCTAAGTTTTTCAGTGCAACTCACTCATATACTATGTACTACACTGTGCGTTTCTTATATTCTAAGTTTTTCAGGGCAACTCACTCATATACTATGTACTACACTGTGCGTTTCTTATATTCTAAGTTTTTCAGTGCAACTCACTCATATACTATGTACTACACTGTGCGTTTCTTATATTTTAAGTTTTTCAGTGCTACTCGCTCATATACTATGTACTACACTGTGCGTTTCTTATATTCTAAGTTTTTCAGTGCAACTCACTCATATACTATGTACTATACTGTGCGTTTCTTAAATTCTAAGTTTTTCAGTGCAACTCACTCATATACTATGTACTACACTGTTCGTTTCTTATATTCTAAGTTTTTCAGTGCAACTCACTCATATACTATGTACTACACTGTGCGTTTCTTATATTCTAAGTTTTTCAGTGCAACTCACTCATATACTATGTACTACACTGTGCGTTTCTTATATTCTAAGTTTTTCAGTGCAACTCACTCATATACTATGTACTACACTGTGCGTTTCTTATATTCTAAGTTTTTCAGTGCAACTCACTCATATACTATGTACTACACTGTGCGTTTCTTATATTCTAAGTTTTTCAGTGCAACTCACTCATATACGATGTACTACACTGTGCATTTCGTGTAATGCAATTTTTTCAGTAAATTCTAAGTTTTTCAGTGCAACTCACTCATATACTATGTACTACACTGTGCATTTCGTCTAATGCGGGTTTTTCAGTAAATTCTAAGTTTTTCAGTGCAACTCACTCATATACTATGTACTACACTGTGCATTTCGTCTAATGCGGGTTTTTCAGTAAATTCTAAGTTTTTCAGTGCAACTCACTCATATACTATGTACTACACTGTGCATTTCGTCTAATGCGGGTTTTTCAGTAAATTCTAAGTTTTTCAGTGCAACTCACTCATATACTATGTACTACACTGTGCATTTCGTCTAATGCGTGTTTTTCAGTAAATTCTAAGTTTTTCAGTGCAACTCACTCATATACAATGTACTACACTGTGCATTTCGTCTAATGCGGGTTTTTCAGTAAATTCTAAGTTTTTCAGTGCAACTCACTCATATACAATGTACTACACTGTGCATTTCGTCTAATGCGGGTTTTTCAGTAAATTCTAAGTTTTTCAGTGCAACTCACTCATATACAATGTACTACACTGTGCATTTCGTCTAATGCGGGTTTTTCAGTAAATTCTAAGTTTTTCAGTGCAACTCACTCATATACAATGTACTACACTGTGCATTTCGTCTAATGCGGGTTTTTCAGTAAATTCTAAGTTTTTCAGTGCAACTCACTCATATACAATGTACTACACTGTGCATTTCGTCTAATGCGGGTTTTTCAGTAAATTCTAAGTTTTTCAGTGCAACTCACTCATATACAATGTACTACACTGTGCATTTCGTCTAATGCGGGTTTTTCAGTAAATTCTAAGTTTTTCAGTGCAACTCACTCATATACTATGTACTACACTGTGCGTTTCTTAAATTCTAAGTTTTTCAGTGCAACTCACTCATATACTATGTACTACACTGTGCGTTTCTTATATTCTAAGTTTTTCAGTGCAACTCACTCATATACTATGTACTACACTGTGCGTTTCTTAAATTCTAAGTTTTTCAGTGCAACTCACTCATATACTATGTACTACACTGTGCGTTTCTTATATTCTAAGTTTTTCAGTGCAACTCACTCATATACTATGTACTACACTGTGCGTTTCTTAAATTCTAAGTTTTTCAGTGCAACTCACTCATATACTATGTACTACACTGTGCGTTTCTTATATTCTAAGTTTTTCAGGGCAACTCACTCATATACTATGTACTACACTGTGCGTTTCTTATATTCTAAGTTTTTCAGTGCAACTCACTCATATACTATGTACTACACTGTGCGTTTCTTATATTCTAAGTTTTTCAGTGCAACTCACTCATATACTATGTACTACACTGTGCGTTTCTTATATTCTAAGTTTTTCAGTGCAACTCTCTCATATACTATGTACTACACTGTGCATTTCGTGTAATGCGGGTTTTTCAGTAAATTCTAAGTTTTTCAGTGCAACTCACTCATATACTATGTACTACACTGTGCGTTTCTTATATTCTAAGTTTTTCAGGGCAACTCACTCATATACTATGTACTACACTGTGCGTTTCTTATATTTTAAGTTTTTCAGTGCAACTCACTCATATACTATGTACTACACTGTGCGTTTCTTATATTTTAAGTTTTTCAGTGCTACTCGCTCATATACTATGTACTACACTGTGCGTTTCTTATATTCTAAGTTTTTCAGTGCAACTCACTCATATACTATGTACTATACTGTGCGTTTCTTAAATTCTAAGTTTTTCAGTGCAACTCACTCATATACTATGTACTACACTGTTCGTTTCTTATATTCTAAGTTTTTCAGTGCAACTCACTCATATACTATGTACTACACTGTGCGTTTCTAATATTCTAAGTTTTTCAGTGCAACTCACTCATATACTATGTACTACACTGTGCGTTTCTTATATTCTAAGTTTTTCAGTGCAACTCACTCATATACTATGTACTACACTGTGCGTTTCTTATATTCTAAGTTTTTCAGTGCAACTCACTCATATACTATGTACTACACTGTGCGTTTCTTATATTCTAAGTTTTTCAGTGCAACTCACTCATATACGATGTACTACACTGTGCATTTCGTGTAATGCAATTTTTTCAGTAAATTCTAAGTTTTTCAGTGCAACTCACTCATATACTATGTACTACACTGTGCATTTCGTCTAATGCGGGTTTTTCAGTAAATTCTAAGTTTTTCAGTGCAACTCACTCATATACTATGTACTACACTGTGCATTTCGTCTAATGCGGGTTTTTCAGTAAATTCTAAGTTTTTCAGTGCAACTCACTCATATACTATGTACTACACTGTGCATTTCGTCTAATGCGGGTTTTTCAGTAAATTCTAAGTTTTTCAGTGCAACTCACTCATATACTATGTACTACACTGTGCATTTCGTCTAATGCGTGTTTTTCAGTAAATTCTAAGTTTTTCAGTGCAACTCACTCATATACAATGTACTACACTGTGCATTTCGTCTAATGCGGGTTTTTCAGTAAATTCTAAGTTTTTCAGTGCAACTCACTCATATACAATGTACTACACTGTGCATTTCGTCTAATGCGGGTTTTTCAGTAAATTCTAAGTTTTTCAGTGCAACTCACTCATATACAATGTACTACACTGTGCATTTCGTCTAATGCGGGTTTTTCAGTAAATTCTAAGTTTTTCAGTGCAACTCACTCATATACAATGTACTACACTGTGCATTTCGTCTAATGCGGGTTTTTCAGTAAATTCTAAGTTTTTCAGTGCAACTCACTCATATACAATGTACTACACTGTGCATTTCGTCTAATGCGGGTTTTTCAGTAAATTCTAAGTTTTTCAGTGCAATTCACTCATATACTATGTACTACACTGTGCGTTTCTTATATTCTAAGTTTTTCAGTGCAACTCACTCATATACTATGTACTACACTGTGCGTTTCTTATATTCTAAGTTTTTCAGGGCAACTCACTCATATACTATGTACTACACTGTGCGTTTCTTATATTCTAAGTTTTTCAGTGCAACTCACTCATATACTATGTACTACACTGTGCGTTTCTTATATTCTAAGTTTTTCAGTGCAACTCACTCATATACTATGTACTACACTGTGCGTTTCTTATATTCTAAGTTTTTCAGTGCAACTCACTCATATACTATGTACTACACTGCGTTTCTTATATTCTAAGTTTTTCAGTGCAACTCGCTCATATACTATGTACTACACTGTGCGTTTCTTATATTCTAAGTTTTTCAGTGCAACTCACTCATATACTATGTACTACACTGTGCGTTTCTTAAATTCTAAGTTTTTCAGTGCAACTCACTCATATACTATGTACTACACTGTTCGTTTCTTATATTCTAAGTTTTTGAGTGCAACTCACTCATATACTATGTACTACACTGTGCGTTTCTTATATTCTAAGTTTTTCAGTGCAACTCACTCATATACTATGTACTATACTGTGCGTTTCTTATATTCTAAGTTTTTCAGTGCAACTCACTCATATACTATGTACTACACTGTGCGTTTCTTATATTCTAAGTTTTTCAGTGCAACTCACTCATATACGATGTACTACACTGTGCATTTCGTGTAATGCGATTTTTTCAGTAAATTCTAAGTTTTTCAGTGCAACTCATTCATATACTATGTACTATATGTGCGTTTCTTATATTCTAATTTTTTGAGTGCAACTCACTCATATACTATGTACTACACTGTGCGTTTCTTATATTCTAAGTTTTTCAGTGCAACTCACTCATATACGATGTACTACACTGTGCATTTCGTGTAATGCAATTTTTTCAGTAAATTCTAAGTTTTTCAGTGCAACTCACTCATATACTATGTACTACACTGTGCATTTCGTCTAATGCGGGTTTTTCAGTAAATTCTAAGTTTTTCAGTGCAACTCACTCATATACTATGTACTACACTGTGCATTTCGTCTAATGCGGGTTTTTCAGTAAATTCTAAGTTTTTCAGTGCAACTCACTCATATACTATGTACTACACTGTGCATTTCGTCTAATGCGGGTTTTTCAGTAAATTCTAAGTTTTTCAGTGCAACTCACTCATATACTATGTACTACACTGTGCATTTCGTCTAATGCGTGTTTTTCAGTAAATTCTAAGTTTTTCAGTGCAACTCACTCATATACAATGTACTACACTGTGCATTTCGTCTAATGCGGGTTTTTCAGTAAATTCTAAGTTTTTCAGTGCAACTCACTCATATACAATGTACTACACTGTGCATTTCGTCTAATGCGGGTTTTTCAGTAAATTCTAAGTTTTTCAGTGCAACTCACTCATATACAATGTACTACACTGTGCATTTCGTCTAATGCGGGTTTTTCAGTAAATTCTAAGTTTTTCAGTGCAACTCACTCATATACAATGTACTACACTGTGCATTTCGTCTAATGCGGGTTTTTCAGTAAATTCTAAGTTTTTCAGTGCAACTCACTCATATACAATGTACTACACTGTGCATTTCGTCTAATGCGGGTTTTTCAGTAAATTCTAAGTTTTTCAGTGCAACTCACTCATATACAATGTACTACACTGTGCATTTCGTCTAATGCGGGTTTTTCAGTAAATTCTAAGTTTTTCAGTGCAACTCACTCATATACTATGTACTACACTGTGCGTTTCTTAAATTCTAAGTTTTTCAGTGCAACTCACTCATATACTATGTACTACACTGTGCGTTTCTTATATTCTAAGTTTTTCAGTGCAACTCACTCATATACTATGTACTACACTGTGCGTTTCTTAAATTCTAAGTTTTTCAGTGCAACTCACTCATATACTATGTACTACACTGTGCGTTTCTTATATTCTAAGTTTTTCAGTGCAACTCACTCATATACTATGTACTACACTGTGCGTTTCTTAAATTCTAAGTTTTTCAGTGCAACTCACTCATATACTATGTACTACACTGTGCGTTTCTTATATTCTAAGTTTTTCAGGGCAACTCACTCATATACTATGTACTACACTGTGCGTTTCTTATATTCTAAGTTTTTCAGTGCAACTCACTCATATACTATGTACTACACTGTGCGTTTCTTATATTCTAAGTTTTTCAGTGCAACTCACTCATATACTATGTACTACACTGTGCGTTTCTTATATTCTAAGTTTTTCAGTGCAACTCTCTCATATACTATGTACTACACTGTGCATTTCGTGTAATGCGGGTTTTTCAGTAAATTCTAAGTTTTTCAGTGCAACTCACTCATATACTATGTACTACACTGTGCGTTTCTTATATTCTAAGTTTTTCAGGGCAACTCACTCATATACTATGTACTACACTGTGCGTTTCTTATATTCTAAGTTTTTCAGTGCAACTCACTCATATACTATGTACTACACTGTGCGTTTCTTATATTTTAAGTTTTTCAGTGCTACTCGCTCATATACTATGTACTACACTGTGCGTTTCTTATATTCTAAGTTTTTCAGTGCAACTCACTCATATACTATGTACTATACTGTGCGTTTCTTAAATTCTAAGTTTTTCAGTGCAACTCACTCATATACTATGTACTACACTGTTCGTTTCTTATATTCTAACTTTTTCAGTGCAACTCACTCATATACTATGTACTACACTGTGCGTTTCTTATATTCTAAGTTTTTCAGTGCAACTCACTCATATACTATGTACTACACTGTGCGTTTCTTATATTCTAAGTTTTTCAGTGCAACTCACTCATATACTATGTACTACACTGTGCGTTTCTTATATTCTAAGTTTTTCAGTGCAACTCACTCATATACTATGTACTACACTGTGCGTTTCTTATATTCTAAGTTTTTCAGTGCAACTCACTCATATACGATGTACTACACTGTGCATTTCGTGTAATGCAATTTTTTCAGTAAATTCTAAGTTTTTCAGTGCAACTCACTCATATACTATGTACTACACTGTGCATTTCGTCTAATGCGGGTTTTTCAGTAAATTCTAAGTTTTTCAGTGCAACTCACTCATATACTATGTACTACACTGTGCATTTCGTCTAATGCGGGTTTTTCAGTAAATTCTAAGTTTTTCAGTGCAACTCACTCATATACTATGTACTACACTGTGCATTTCGTCTAATGCGGGTTTTTCAGTAAATTCTAAGTTTTTCAGTGCAACTCACTCATATACTATGTACTACACTGTGCATTTCGTCTAATGCGTGTTTTTCAGTAAATTCTAAGTTTTTCAGTGCAACTCACTCATATACAATGTACTACACTGTGCATTTCGTCTAATGCGGGTTTTTCAGTAAATTCTAAGTTTTTCAGTGCAACTCACTCATATACAATGTACTACACTGTGCATTTCGTCTAATGCGGGTTTTTCAGTAAATTCTAAGTTTTTCAGTGCAACTCACTCATATACAATGTACTACACTGTGCATTTCGTCTAATGCGGGTTTTTCAGTAAATTCTAAGTTTTTCAGTGCAACTCACTCATATACAATGTACTACACTGTGCATTTCGTCTAATGCGGGTTTTTCAGTAAATTCTAAGTTTTTCAGTGCAACTCACTCATATACAATGTACTACACTGTGCATTTCGTCTAATGCGGGTTTTTCAGTAAATTCTAAGTTTTTCAGTGCAATTCACTCATATACTATGTACTACACTGTGCGTTTCTTATATTCTAAGTTTTTCAGTGCAACTCACTCATATACTATGTACTACACTGTGCGTTTCTTATATTCTAAGTTTTTCAGGGCAACTCACTCATATACTATGTACTACACTGTGCGTTTCTTATATTCTAAGTTTTTCAGTGCAACTCACTCATATACTATGTACTACACTGTGCGTTTCTTATATTCTAAGTTTTTCAGTGCAACTCACTCATATACTATGTACTACACTGTGCGTTTCTTATATTCTAAGTTTTTCAGTGCAACTCACTCATATACTATGTACTACACTGCGTTTCTTATATTCTAAGTTTTTCAGTGCAACTCGCTCATATACTATGTACTACACTGTGCGTTTCTTATATTCTAAGTTTTTCAGTGCAACTCACTCATATACTATGTACTACACTGTGCGTTTCTTAAATTCTAAGTTTTTCAGTGCAACTCACTCATATACTATGTACTACACTGTTCGTTTCTTATATTCTAAGTTTTTGAGTGCAACTCACTCATATACTATGTACTACACTGTGCGTTTCTTATATTCTAAGTTTTTCAGTGCAACTCACTCATATACTATGTACTATACTGTGCGTTTCTTATATTCTAAGTTTTTCAGTGCAACTCACTCATATACTATGTACTACACTGTGCGTTTCTTATATTCTAAGTTTTTCAGTGCAACTCACTCATATACGATGTACTACACTGTGCATTTCGTGTAATGCGATTTTTTCAGTAAATTCTAAGTTTTTCAGTGCAACTCATTCATATACTATGTACTATATGTGCGTTTCTTATATTCTAATTTTTTGAGTGCAACTCACTCATATACTATGTACTACACTGTGCGTTTCTTATATTCTAAGTTTTTCAGTGCAACTCACTCATATACGATGTACTACACTGTGCATTTCGTGTAATGCAATTTTTTCAGTAAATTCTAAGTTTTTCAGTGCAACTCACTCATATACTATGTACTACACTGTGCATTTCGTCTAATGCGGGTTTTTCAGTAAATTCTAAGTTTTTCAGTGCAACTCACTCATATACTATGTACTACACTGTGCATTTCGTCTAATGCGGGTTTTTCAGTAAATTCTAAGTTTTTCAGTGCAACTCACTCATATACTATGTACTACACTGTGCATTTCGTCTAATGCGGGTTTTTCAGTAAATTCTAAGTTTTTCAGTGCAACTCACTCATATACTATGTACTACACTGTGCATTTCGTCTAATGCGTGTTTTTCAGTAAATTCTAAGTTTTTCAGTGCAACTCACTCATATACAATGTACTACACTGTGCATTTCGTCTAATGCGGGTTTTTCAGTAAATTCTAAGTTTTTCAGTGCAACTCACTCATATACAATGTACTACACTGTGCATTTCGTCTAATGCGGGTTTTTCAGTAAATTCTAAGTTTTTCAGTGCAACTCACTCATATACAATGTACTACACTGTGCATTTCGTCTAATGCGGGTTTTTCAGTAAATTCTAAGTTTTTCAGTGCAACTCACTCATATACAATGTACTACACTGTGCATTTCGTCTAATGCGGGTTTTTCAGTAAATTCTAAGTTTTTCAGTGCAACTCACTCATATACAATGTACTACACTGTGCATTTCGTCTAATGCGGGTTTTTCAGTAAATTCTAAGTTTTTCAGTGCAACTCACTCATATACAATGTACTACACTGTGCATTTCGTCTAATGCGGGTTTTTCAGTAAATTCTAAGTTTTTCAGTGCAACTCACTCATATACTATGTACTACACTGTGCGTTTCTTAAATTCTAAGTTTTTCAGTGCAACTCACTCATATACTATGTACTACACTGTGCGTTTCTTATATTCTAAGTTTTTCAGTGCAACTCACTCATATACTATGTACTACACTGTGCGTTTCTTAAATTCTAAGTTTTTCAGTGCAACTCACTCATATACTATGTACTACACTGTGCGTTTCTTATATTCTAAGTTTTTCAGTGCAACTCACTCATATACTATGTACTACACTGTGCGTTTCTTAAATTCTAAGTTTTTCAGTGCAACTCACTCATATACTATGTACTACACTGTGCGTTTCTTATATTCTAAGTTTTTCAGGGCAACTCACTCATATACTATGTACTACACTGTGCGTTTCTTATATTCTAAGTTTTTCAGTGCAACTCACTCATATACTATGTACTACACTGTGCGTTTCTTATATTCTAAGTTTTTCAGTGCAACTCACTCATATACTATGTACTACACTGTGCGTTTCTTATATTCTAAGTTTTTCAGTGCAACTCTCTCATATACTATGTACTACACTGTGCATTTCGTGTAATGCGGGTTTTTCAGTAAATTCTAAGTTTTTCAGTGCAACTCACTCATATACTATGTACTACACTGTGCGTTTCTTATATTCTAAGTTTTTCAGGGCAACTCACTCATATACTATGTACTACACTGTGCGTTTCTTATATTCTAAGTTTTTCAGTGCAACTCACTCATATACTATGTACTACACTGTGCGTTTCTTATATTTTAAGTTTTTCAGTGCTACTCGCTCATATACTATGTACTACACTGTGCGTTTCTTATATTCTAAGTTTTTCAGTGCAACTCACTCATATACTATGTACTATACTGTGCGTTTCTTAAATTCTAAGTTTTTCAGTGCAACTCACTCATATACTATGTACTACACTGTTCGTTTCTTATATTCTAACTTTTTCAGTGCAACTCACTCATATACTATGTACTACACTGTGCGTTTCTTATATTCTAAGTTTTTCAGTGCAACTCACTCATATACTATGTACTACACTGTGCGTTTCTTATATTCTAAGTTTTTCAGTGCAACTCACTCATATACTATGTACTACACTGTGCGTTTCTTATATTCTAAGTTTTTCAGTGCAACTCACTCATATACTATGTACTACACTGTGCGTTTCTTATATTCTAAGTTTTTCAGTGCAACTCACTCATATACGATGTACTACACTGTGCATTTCGTGTAATGCAATTTTTTCAGTAAATTCTAAGTTTTTCAGTGCAACTCACTCATATACTATGTACTACACTGTGCATTTCGTCTAATGCGGGTTTTTCAGTAAATTCTAAGTTTTTCAGTGCAACTCACTCATATACTATGTACTACACTGTGCATTTCGTCTAATGCGGGTTTTTCAGTAAATTCTAAGTTTTTCAGTGCAACTCACTCATATACTATGTACTACACTGTGCATTTCGTCTAATGCGGGTTTTTCAGTAAATTCTAAGTTTTTCAGTGCAACTCACTCATATACTATGTACTACACTGTGCATTTCGTCTAATGCGTGTTTTTCAGTAAATTCTAAGTTTTTCAGTGCAACTCACTCATATACAATGTACTACACTGTGCATTTCGTCTAATGCGGGTTTTTCAGTAAATTCTAAGTTTTTCAGTGCAACTCACTCATATACAATGTACTACACTGTGCATTTCGTCTAATGCGGGTTTTTCAGTAAATTCTAAGTTTTTCAGTGCAACTCACTCATATACAATGTACTACACTGTGCATTTCGTCTAATGCGGGTTTTTCAGTAAATTCTAAGTTTTTCAGTGCAACTCACTCATATACAATGTACTACACTGTGCATTTCGTCTAATGCGGGTTTTTCAGTAAATTCTAAGTTTTTCAGTGCAACTCACTCATATACAATGTACTACACTGTGCATTTCGTCTAATGCGGGTTTTTCAGTAAATTCTAAGTTTTTCAGTGCAATTCACTCATATACTATGTACTACACTGTGCGTTTCTTATATTCTAAGTTTTTCAGTGCAACTCACTCATATACTATGTACTACACTGTGCGTTTCTTATATTCTAAGTTTTTCAGGGCAACTCACTCATATACTATGTACTACACTGTGCGTTTCTTATATTCTAAGTTTTTCAGTGCAACTCACTCATATACTATGTACTACACTGTGCGTTTCTTATATTCTAAGTTTTTCAGTGCAACTCACTCATATACTATGTACTACACTGTGCGTTTCTTATATTCTAAGTTTTTCAGTGCAACTCACTCATATACTATGTACTACACTGCGTTTCTTATATTCTAAGTTTTTCAGTGCAACTCGCTCATATACTATGTACTACACTGTGCGTTTCTTATATTCTAAGTTTTTCAGTGCAACTCACTCATATACTATGTACTACACTGTGCATTTCTTAAATTCTAAGTTTTTCAGTGCAACTCACTCATATACTATGTACTACACTGTTCGTTTCTTATATTCTAAGTTTTTGAGTGCAACTCACTCATATACTATGTACTACACTGTGCGTTTCTTATATTCTAAGTTTTTCAGTGCAACTCACTCATATACTATGTACTATACTGTGCGTTTCTTATATTCTAAGTTTTTCAGTGCAACTCACTCATATACTATGTACTACACTGTGCGTTTCTTATATTCTAAGTTTTTCAGTGCAACTCACTCATATAAGATGTACTACACTGTGCATTTCGTGTAATGCGATTTTTTCAGTAAATTCTAAGTTTTTCAGTGCAACTCATTCATATACTATGTACTATATGTGCGTTTCTTATATTCTAATTTTTTGAGTGCAACTCACTCATATACTATGTACTACACTGTGCGTTTCTTATATTCTAAGTTTTTCAGTGCAACTCACTCATATACGATGTACTACACTGTGCATTTCGTGTAATGCAATTTTTTCAGTAAATTCTAAGTTTTTCAGTGCAACTCACTCATATACTATGTACTACACTGTGCATTTCGTCTAATGCGGGTTTTTCAGTAAATTCTAAGTTTTTCAGTGCAACTCACTCATATACTATGTACTACACTGTGCATTTCGTCTAATGCGGGTTTTTCAGTAAATTCTAAGTTTTTCAGTGCAACTCACTCATATACTATGTACTACACTGTGCATTTCGTCTAATGCGGGTTTTTCAGTAAATTCTAAGTTTTTCAGTGCAACTCACTCATATACTATGTACTACACTGTGCATTTCGTCTAATGCGTGTTTTTCAGTAAATTCTAAGTTTTTCAGTGCAACTCACTCATATACAATGTACTACACTGTGCATTTCGTCTAATGCGGGTTTTTCAGTAAATTCTAAGTTTTTCAGTGCAACTCACTCATATACAATGTACTACACTGTGCATTTCGTCTAATGCGGGTTTTTCAGTAAATTCTAAGTTTTTCAGTGCAACTCACTCATATACAATGTACTACACTGTGCATTTCGTCTAATGCGGGTTTTTCAGTAAATTCTAAGTTTTTCAGTGCAACTCACTCATATACAATGTACTACACTGTGCATTTCGTCTAATGCGGGTTTTTCAGTAAATTCTAAGTTTTTCAGTGCAACTCACTCATATACAATGTACTACACTGTGCATTTCGTCTAATGCGGGTTTTTCAGTAAATTCTAAGTTTTTCAGTGCAACTCACTCATATACTATGTACTACACTGTGCATTTCGTCTAATGCGGGTTTTTCAGTAAATTATAAGTTTTTCAGTGCAACTCACGCATATACAATGTACTACACTGTGCATTTCGCCTAATGCGGGTTTTTCTGTAAATTCTAAGTTTTTCAGTGCAACTCACTCATATACAATGTACTACACTGTGCATTTCGTCTAATGCGGGTTTTTCAGTAAATTCTAAGTTTTTCAGTGCAACTCACTCATATACAATGTACTACACTGTGCATTTCGTCTAATGCGGGTTTTTCAGTAAATTCTAAGTTTTTCAGTGCAATTCACTCATATACTATGTACTACACTGTGCGTTTCTTATATTCTAAGTTTTTCAGTGCAACTCACTCATATACTATGTACTACACTGTGCGTTTCTTAAATTCTAAGTTTTTCAGTGCAACTCACTCATATACTATGTACTACACTGTGCGTTTCTTATATTCTAAGTTTTTCAGGGCAACTCACTCATATACTATGTACTACACTGTGCGTTTCTTATATTCTAAGTTTTTCAGTGCAACTCACTCATATACTATGTACTACACTGTGCGTTTCTTATATTCTAAGTTTTTCAGTGCAAATCACTCATATACTATGTACTACACTGTGCGTTTCTTATATTCTAAGTTTTTCAGTGCAACTCTCTCATATACTATGTACTACACTGTGCATTTCGTGTAATGCGGGTTTTTTAGTAAATTCTAAGTTTTTCAGTGCAACTCACACATATACTATGTACTACACTGTGCGTTTCTTATATTCTAAGTTTTTCAGGGCAACTCACTCATATACTATGTACTACACTGTGCGTTTCTTATATTCTAAGTTTTTCAGTGCAACTCACTCATATACTATGTACTACACTGCGTTTCTTATATTCTAAGTTTTTCAGTGCAACTCGCTCATATACTATGTACTACACTGTGCGTTTCTTATATTCTAAGTTTTTCAGTGCAACTCACTCATATACTATGTACTACACTGTGCGTTTCTTAAATTCTAAGTTTTTCAGTGCAACTCACTCATATACTATGTACTACACTGTTCGTTTCTTATATTCTAAGTTTTTGAGTGCAACTCACTCATATACTATGTACTACACTGTGCGTTTCTTAAATTCTAAGTTTTTCAGTGCAACTCACTCATATACTATGTACTATACTGTGCGTTTCTTATATTCTAAGTTTTTCAGTGCAACTCACTCATATACTATGTACTACACTGTGCGTTTCTTATATTCTAAGTTTTTCAGTGCAACTCACTCATATACGTTGTACTACACTGTGCATTTCGTGTAATGCTATTTTTTCAGTAAATTCTAAGTTTTTCAGTGCAACTCATTCATATACTATGTACTATATGTGCGTTTCTTATATTCTAATTTTTTGAGTGCAACTCACTCATATAGTATGTACTACACTGTGCGTTTCTTATATTCTAAGTTTTTCAGTGCAACTCACTCATATACTATATACTACACTGTGCGTTTCTTATATTCTAAGTTTTTCAGTGCAACTCACTCATATACTATGTACTACACTGTGCGTTTCTTAAATTCTAAGTTTTTCAGTGCAACTCACTCATATACTATGTACTACACTGTGCGTTTCTTATATTCTAAGTTTTTGAGTGCAACTCACTCATATACTATGTACTACACTGTGCGTTTCTTATATTCTAAGTTTTTCAGTGCAACTCACTCATATACTATGTACTACAGTGTGCGTTTCTTAAATTCTAAGTTTTTCAGTGCAACTCACTCATATACAATGTACTACACTGTGCGTTTCTTATATTCTAAGTTTTTCAGTGCAACTCACTCATATACTATGTACTACACTGTGCATTTCGTCTAATGCGGGTTTTTCAGTAAATTCTAAGTTTTTCAGTGCAACTCACTCATATACTATGTACTACACTGTGCGTTTCTTATATTCTAAGTTTTTCAGTGCAACTCACTCATATACTATGTACTACACTGTGCGTTTCTTATATTCTAAGTTTTTCAGTGCAACTCACTCATATACTATGTACTACACTGTGCGTTTCTTATATTCTAAGTTTTTCAGTGCAACTCACTCATATACTATGTACTACACTGTGCATTTCGTCTAATGCGGGTTTTTCAGTAAATTCTAAGTTTTTCAGTGCAACTCACTCATATACTATGTACTACACTGTGCATTTCGTCTAATGCGGGTTTTTCAGTAAATTCTAGGTTTTTCAGTGCAACTCACTCATATACAATGTACTACACTGTGCATTTCGTCTAATGTGGGTTTTTCAGTAAATTCTAAGTTTTTCAGTGCAACTCACTCATATACAATGTACTACACTGTGCATTTCGTCTAATGCGGGTTTTTCAGTAAATTCTAAGTTTTTCAGTGCAACTCACTCATATACAATGTACTACACTGTGCATTTCGTCTAATGCGGGTTTTTCAGTAAATTCTAAGTTTTTCAGTGCAACTCACTCATATACAATGTACTACACTGTGCATTTCGTCTAATGCGGGTTTTTCAGTAAATTCTAAGTTTTTCAGTGCAACTCACTCATATACAATGTACTACACTGTGCATTTCGTCTAATGCGGGTTTTTCAGTAAATTCTAAGTTTTTCAGTGCAACTCACTCATATACAATGTACTACACTGTGCATTTCGTCTAATGCGGGTTTTTCAGTAAATTCTAAGTTTTTCAGTGCAACTCACTCATATACTATGTACTACACTGTGCATTTCGTCTAATGCGGGTTTTTCAGTAAATTATAAGTTTTTCAGTGCAACTCACTCATATACAATGTACTACACTGTGCATTTCGCCTAATGCGGGTTTTTCTGTAAATTCTAAGTTTTTCAGTGCAACTCACTCATATACTATGTACTACACTGTGCGTTTCTTATATTCTAAGTTTTTCAGTGCAACTCACTCATATACTATGTACTACACTGTGCGTTTCTTAAATTCTAAGTTTTTCAGTGCAACTCACTCATATACTATGTACTACACTGTGCGTTTCTTATATTCTAAGTTTTTCAGGGCAACTCACTCATATACTATGTACTACACTGTGCGTTTCTTATATTCTAAGTTTTTCAGTGCAACTCACTCATATACTATGTACTACACTGTGCGTTTCTTATATTCTAAGTTTTTCAGTGCAAATCACTCATATACTATGTACTACACTGTGCGTTTCTTATATTCTAAGTTTTTCAGTGCAACTCTCTCATATACTATGTACTACACTGTGCATTTCGTGTAATGCGGGTTTTTTAGTAAATTCTAAGTTTTTCAGTGCAACTCACACATATACTATGTACTACACTGTGCGTTTCTTATATTCTAAGTTTTTCAGGGCAACTCACTCATATACTATGTACTACACTGTGCGTTTCTTATATTCTAAGTTTTTCAGTGCAACTCACTCATATACTATGTACTACACTGCGTTTCTTATATTCTAAGTTTTTCAGTGCAACTCGCTCATATACTATGTACTACACTGTGCGTTTCTTATATTCTAAGTTTTTCAGTGCAACTCACTCATATACTATGTACTACACTGTGCGTTTCTTAAATTCTAAGTTTTTCAGTGCAACTCACTCATATACTATGTACTACACTGTTCGTTTCTTATATTCTAAGTTTTTGAGTGCAACTCACTCATATACTATGTACTACACTGTGCGTTTCTTATATTCTAAGTTTTTCAGTGCAACTCACTCATATACTATGTACTATACTGTGCGTTTCTTATATTCTAAGTTTTTCAGTGCAACTCACTCATATACTATGTACTACACTGTGCGTTTCTTATATTCTAAGTTTTTCAGTGCAACTCACTCATATACGTTGTACTACACTGTGCATTTCGTGTAATGCTATTTTTTCAGTAAATTCTAAGTTTTTCAGTGCAACTCATTCATATACTATGTACTATATGTGCGTTTCTTATATTCTAATTTTTTGAGTGCAACTCACTCATATAGTATGTACTACACTGTGCGTTTCTTATATTCTAAGTTTTTCAGTGCAACTCACTCATATACTATATACTACACTGTGCGTTTCTTATATTCTAAGTTTTTCAGTGCAACTCACTCATATACTATGTACTACACTGTGCGTTTCTTAAATTCTAAGTTTTTCAGTGCAACTCACTCATATACTATGTACTACACTGTGCGTTTCTTATATTCTAAGTTTTTGAGTGCAACTCACTCATATACTATGTACTACACTGTGCGTTTCTTATATTCTAAGTTTTTCAGTGCAACTCACTCATATACTATGTACTACAGTGTGCGTTTCTTAAATTCTAAGTTTTTCAGTGCAACTCACTCATATACAATGTACTACACTGTGCGTTTCTTATATTCTAAGTTTTTCAGTGCAACTCACTCATATACTATGTACTACACTGTGCATTTCGTGTAATGCGGGTTTTTCAGTAAATTCTAAGTTTTTCAGTGCAACTCACTCATATACTATGTACTACACTGTGCGTTTCTTATATTCTAAGTTTTTCAGTGCAACTCACTCATATACTATGTACTACACTGTGCGTTTCTTATATTCTAAGTTTTTCAGTGCAACTCACTCATATACTATGTACTACACTGTGAGTTTCTTATATTCTAAGTTTTTCAGTGCAACTCACTCATATACTATGTACTACACTGTGCATTTCGTCTAATGCGGGTTTTTCAGTAAATTCTAAGTTTTTCAGTGCAACTCACTCATATACTATGTACTACACTGTGCATTTCGTCTAATGCGGGTTTTTCAGTAAATTCTAGGTTTTTCAGTGCAACTCACTCATATACAATGTACTACACTGTGCATTTCGTCTAATGTGGGTTTTTCAGTAAATTCTAAGTTTTTCAGTGCAACTCACTCATATACAATGTACTACACTGTGCATTTCGTCTAATGCGGGTTTTTCAGTAAATTCTAAGTTTTTCAGTGCAACTCACTCATATACAATGTACTACACTGTGCATTTCGTCTAATGCGGGTTTTTCAGTAAATTCTAAGTTTTTCAGTGCAACTCACTCATATACAATGTACTACACTGTGCATTTCGTCTAATGCGGGTTTTTCAGTAAATTCTAAGTTTTTCAGTGCAACTCACTCATATACAATGTACTACACTGTGCATTTCGTCTAATGCGGGTTTTTCAGTAAATTCTAAGTTTTTCAGTGCAACTCACTCATATACAATGTACTACACTGTGCATTTCGTCTAATGCGGGTTTTTCAGTAAATTCTAAGTTTTTCAGTGCAACTCACTCATATACTATGTACTACACTGTGCATTTCGTCTAATGCGGGTTTTTCAGTAAATTATAAGTTTTTCAGTGCAACTCACTCATATACAATGTACTACACTGTGCATTTCGCCTAATGCGGGTTTTTCTGTAAATTCTAAGTTTTTCAGTGCAACTCACTCATATACTATGTACTACACTGTGCGTTTCTTATATTCTAAGTTTTTCAGTGCAACTCACTCATATACTATGTACTACACTGTGCGTTTCTTATATTCTAAGTTTTTCAGTGCAACTCTCTCATATACTATGTACTACACTGTGCATTTCGTGTAATGCGGGTTTTTCAGTAAATTCTAAGTTTTTCAGTGCAACTCACTCATATACTATGTACTACACTGTGCGTTTCTTATATTCTAAGTTTTTCAGGGCAACTCACTCATATACTATGTACTACACTGTGCGTTTCTTATATTCTAAGTTTTTCAGTGCAACTCACTCATATACTATGTACTACACTGTGCGTTTCTTATATTCTAAGTTTTTCAGTGCAACTCGCTCATATACTATGTACTACACTGTGCGTTTCTTATATTCTAAGTTTTTCAGTGCAACTCACTCATATACTATGTACTATACTGTGCGTTTCTTAAATTCTAAGTTTTTCAGTGCAACTCACTCATATACTATGTACTACACTGTTCGTTTCTTATATTCTAAGTTTTTCAGTGCAACTCACTCATATACTATGTACTACACTGTGCGTTTCTTATATTCTAAGTTTTTCAGTGCAACTCACTCATATACTATGTACTACACTGTGCGTTTCTTATATTCTAAGTTTTTCAGTGCAACTCACTCATATACTATGTACTACACTGTGCGTTTCTTATATTCTAAGTTTTTCAGTGCAACTCACTCATATACGATGTACTACACTGTGCATTTCGTGTAATGCAATTTTTTCAGTAAATTCTAAGTTTTTCAGTGCAACTCACTCATATACTATGTACTACACTGTGCATTTCGTCTAATGCGGGTTTTTCAGTAAATTCTAAGTTTTTCAGTGCAACTCACTCATATACTATGTACTACACTGTGCATTTCGTCTAATGCGGGTTTTTCAGTAAATTCTAAGTTTTTCAGTGCAACTCACTCATATACTATGTACTACACTGTGCATTTCGTCTAATGCGGGTTTTTCAGTAAATTCTAAGTTTTTCAGTGCAACTCACTCATATACTATGTACTACACTGTGCATTTCGTCTAATGCGTGTTTTTCAGTAAATTCTAAGTTTTTCAGTGCAACTCACTCATATACAATGTACTACACTGTGCATTTCGTCTAATGCGGGTTTTTCAGTAAATTCTAAGTTTTTCAGTGCAACTCACTCATATACAATGTACTACACTGTGCATTTCGTCTAATGCGGGTTTTTCAGTAAATTCTAAGTTTTTCAGTGCAACTCACTCATATACAATGTACTACACTGTGCATTTCGTCTAATGCGGGTTTTTCAGTAAATTCTAAGTTTTTCAGTGCAACTCACTCATATACAATGTACTACACTGTGCATTTCGTCTAATGCGGGTTTTTCAGTAAATTCTAAGTTTTTCAGTGCAACTCACTCATATACAATGTACTACACTGTGCATTTCGTCTAATGCGGGTTTTTCAGTAAATTCTAAGTTTTTCAGTGCAACTCACTCATATACTATGTACTACACTGTGCATTTCGTCTAATGCAGGTTTTTCAGTAAATTCTAAGTTTTTCAGTGCAACTCACTCATATACAATGTACTACACTGTGCATTTCGTCTAATGCGGGTTTTTCAGTAAATTCTAAGTTTTTCAGTGCAACTCACTCATATACAATGTACTACACTGTGCATTTCGTCTAATGCAGGTTTTTCAGTAAATTCTAAGTTTTTCAGTGCAACTCACTCATATACAATGTACTACACTGTGCATTTCGTCTAATGCGGGTTTTTCAGTAAATTTTAAGTTTTTCAGTGCAACTCACTCATATACAATGTACTACACTGTGCATTTTGTCTAATGCGGGTTTTTCAGTAAATTCTAAGTTTTTCAGTGCAACTCACTCATATACAATGTACTACACTGTGCATTTCGCCTAATGCGGGTTTTTCAGTAAATTCTAAGTTTTTCAGTGCAACTCACTCATACAATGTACTACACTGTGCATTTCGTCTAATGCGGGTTTTTCAGTAAATTCTAAGTTTTTCAGTGCAACTCACTCATATACAATGTACTACACTGTGCATTTCGCCTAATGCGGTTTTTCAGTAAATTCTAAGTTTTTCAGTGCAACTCACTCATATACAATATACTACACTGTGCATTTCGTCTAATGCGGGTTTTTCAGTAAATTCTAAGTTTTTCAGTGCAACTCACTCATATACAATGTACTACACTGTGCATTTCGTCTAATGCGGGTTTTTCAGTAAATTCTAAGTTTTTCAGTGCAACTCACTCACATACAATGTACTACACTGTGCATTTCCTCTAATGCGGGTTTTTCAGTAAATTCTAAGTTTTTCAGTGCAACTCACTCATATACAATGTACTACACTGTGCATTTCGCCTAATGCGGGTTTTTCAGTAAATTCTAAGTTTTTCAGTGCAACTCACTCATACAATGTACTACACTGTGCATTTCGTCTAATGCGGGTTTTTCAGTAAATTCTAAGTTTTTCAGTGCAACTCACTCATATACAATATACTACACTGTGCATTTCGTCTAATGCGGGTTTTTCAGTAAATTCTAAGTTTTTCAGTGCAACTCACTCATATACAATGTACTACACTGTGCATTTCGTCTAATGCGGGTTTTTCAGTAAATTCTAAGTTTTTCAGTGCAACTCACTCATATACAATGTACTACACTGTGCATTTCGTCTAATGCGGGTTTTTCAGTAAATTCTAAGTTTTTCAGTGCAATTCACTCATATACTATGTACTACACTGTGCGTTTCTTATATTCTAAGTTTTTCAGTGCAACTCACTCATATACTATGTACTACACTGTGCGTTTCTTAAATTCTAAGTTTTTCAGTGCAACTCACTCATATACTATGTACTACACTGTGCGTTTCTTATATTCTAAGTTTTTCAGTGCAACTCACTCATATACTATGTACTACACTGTGCGTTTCTTAAATTCTAAGTTTTTCAGTGCAACTCACTCATATACTATGTACTACACTGTGCGTTTCTTATATTCTAAGTTTTTCAGGGCAACTCACTCATATACTATGTACTACACTGTGCGTTTCTTATATTCTAAGTTTTTCAGTGCAACTCACTCATATACTATGTACTACACTGTGCGTTTCTTATATTCTAAGTTTTTCAGTGCAACTCACTCATATACTATGTACTACACTGTGCGTTTCTTATATTCTAAGTTTTTCAGTGCAACTCTCTCATATACTATGTACTACACTGTGCATTTCGTGTAATGCGGGTTTTTCAGTAAATTCTAAGTTTTTCAGTGCAACTCACTCATATACTATGTACTACACTGTGCGTTTCTTATATTCTAAGTTTTTCAGGGCCACTCACTCATATACTATGTACTACACTGTGCGTTTCTTATATTCTAAGTTTTTCAGTGCAACTCACTCATATACTATGTACTACACTGTGCGTTTCTTATATTCTAAGTTTTTCAGTGCAACTCGCTCATATACTATGTACTACACTGTGCGTTTCTTATATTCTAAGTTTTTCAGTGCAACTCACTCATATACTATGTACTATACTGTGCGTTTCTTAAATTCTAAGTTTTTCAGTGCAACTCACTCATATACTATGTACTACACTGTTCGTTTCTTATATTCTAAGTTTTTCAGTGCAACTCACTCATATACTATGTACTACACTGTGCGTTTCTTATATTCTAAGTTTTTCAGTGCAACTCACTCATATACTATGTACTACACTGTGCGTTTCTTATATTCTAAGTTTTTCAGTGCAACTCACTCATATACTATGTACTACACTGTGCGTTTCTTATATTCTAAGTTTTTCAGTGCAACTCACTCATATACTATGTACTACACTGTGCGTTTCTTATATTCTAAGTTTTTCAGTGCAACTCACTCATATACGATGTACTACACTGTGCATTTCGAGTAATGCAATTTTTTCAGTAAATTCTAAGTTTTTCAGTGCAACTCACTCATATACTATGTACTACACTGTGCATTTCGTCTAATGCGGGTTTTTCAGTAAATTCTAAGTTTTTCAGTGCAACTCACTCATATACTATGTACTACACTGTGCATTTCGTCTAATGCGGGTTTTTCAGTAAATTCTAAGTTTTTCAGTGCAACTCACTCACATACAATGTACTACACTGTGCATTTCCTCTAATGCGGGTTTTTCAGTAAATTCTAAGTTTTTCAGTGCAACTCACTCATATACAATGTACTACACTGTGCATTTCGCCTAATGCGGGTTTTTCAGTAAATTCTAAGTTTTTCAGTGCAACTCACTCATACAATGTACTACACTGTGCATTTCGTCTAATGCGGGTTTTTCAGTAAATTCTAAGTTTTTCAGTGCAACTCACTCATATACAATATACTACACTGTGCATTTCGTCTAATGCGGGTTTTTCAGTAAATTCTAAGTTTTTCAGTGCAACTCACTCATATACAATGTACTACACTGTGCATTTCGTCTAATGCGGGTTTTTCAGTAAATTCTAAGTTTTTCAGTGCAACTCACTCATATACAATGTACTACACTGTGCATTTCGTCTAATGCGGGTTTTTCAGTAAATTCTAAGTTTTTCAGTGCAATTCACTCATATACTATGTACTACACTGTGCGTTTCTTATATTCTAAGTTTTTCAGTGCAACTCACTCATATACTATGTACTACACTGTGCGTTTCTTAAATTCTAAGTTTTTCAGTGCAACTCACTCATATACTATGTACTACACTGTGCGTTTCTTATATTCTAAGTTTTTCAGGGCAACTCACTCATATACTATGTACTACACTGTGCGTTTCTTATATTCTAAGTTTTTCAGTTCAACTCTCTCATATACTATGTACTACACTGTGCATTTCGTGTAATGCGGGTTTTTCAGTAAATTCTAAGTTTTTCAGTGCAACTCACACATATACTATGTACTACACTGTGCGTTTCTTATATTCTAAGTTTTTCAGGGCAACTCACTCATATACTATGTACTACACTGTGCGTTTCTTATATTCTAAGTTTTTCAGTGCAACTCACTCATATACTATGTACTACACTCTGCGTTTCTTATATTCTAAGTTTTTCAGTGCAACTCGCTCATATACTATGTACTACACTGTGCGTTTCTTATATTCTAAGTTTTTCAGTGCAACTCACTCATATACTATGTACTACACTGTGCGTTTCTTAAATTCTAAGTTTTTCAGTGCAACTCACTCATATACTATGTACTACACTGTTCGTTTTTTATATTCTAAGTTTTTCAGTGCAACTCTCTCATATACTATGTACTACACTGTGCATTTCGTGTAATACGGGTTTTTCAGTAAATTCTAAGTTTTTCAGTGCAACTCACTCATATACTATGTACTACACTGTGCGTTTCTTATATTCTAAGTTTTTCAGTGCAACTCACTCATATACTATGTACTACACTGTGCGTTTCTTATATTCTAAGTTTTTCAGTGCAACTCACTCATATACTATGTACTACACTGTGCGTTTCTTATATTCTAAGTTTTTCAGTGCAACTCACTCATATACTATGTACTACACTGTGCGTTTCTTATATTCTAAGTTTTTCAGTGCAACTCACTCATATACGATGTACTACACTGTGCATTTCGTGTAATGCAATTTTTTCAGTAAATTCTAAGTTTTTCAGTGCAACTCACTCATATACTATGTACTACACTGTGCGTTTCTTAAATTCTAAGTTTTTCAGTGCAACTCACTCATATACTATGTACTACACTGTGCGTTTCTTATATTCTAAGTTTTTCAGGGCAACTCACTCATATACTATGTACTACACTGTGCGTTTCTTAAATTCTAAGTTTTTCAGTGCAACTCACTCATATACTATGTACTACACTGTGCGTTTCTTATATTCTAAGTTTTTGAGTACAACTCACTCATATACTATGTACTACACTGTGCGTTTCTTATATTCTAAGTTTTTCAGTGCAACTCACTCATATACAATGTACTACACTGTGCGTTTCTTAAATTCTAAGTTTTTCAGTGCAACTCACTCATATACAATGTACTACACTGTGCATTTCGTCTAATGCGGGTTTTTCAGTAAATTCTAAGTTTTTCAGTGCAACTCACTCATATACAATGTACTACACTGTGCATATCGTCTAATGCGGGTTTTTCAGTAAATTCTAAGTTTTTCAGTGCAACTCACTCATATACAATGTACTACACTGTGCATTTTGTCTAATGCGGGTTTTTCAGTAAATTCTAAGTTTTTCAGTGCAACTCACTCATATACAATGTACTACACTGTGCATTTCGCCTAATGCGGGTTTTTCAGTAAATTCTAAGTTTTTCAGTGCAACTCACTCATACAATGTACTACACTGTGCATTTCGTCTAATGCGGGTTTTTCAGTAAATTCTAAGTTTTTCAGTGCAACTCACTCATATACAATGTACTACACTGTGCATTTCGCCTAATGCGGGTTTTTCAGTAAATTCTAAGTTTTTCAGTGCAACTCACTCATATACAATATACTACACTGTGCATTTCGTCTAATGCGGGTTTTTCAGGAAATTCTAAGTTTTTCAGTGCAACTCACTCATATACAATGTACTACACTGTGCATTTCGTCTAATGCGGGTTTTTCAGTAAATTCTAAATTTTTCAGTGCAACTCACTCATATACAATGTACTACACTGTGCATTTCGTCTAATGCGGGTTTTTCAGTAAATTCTAAGTTTTTCAGTGCAACTCACTCATATACAATGTACTAAACTGTGCATTTCGTCTAATGCGGGTTTTTCAGTAAATTCTAAGTTTTTCAGTGCAACTCACTCATATACTATGTACTACACTGTGCGTTTCTTATATTCTAAGTTTTTCAGGGCCACTCACTCATATACTATGTACTACACTGTGCGTTTCTTATATTCTAAGTTTTTCAGTGCAACTCACTCATATACTATGTACTACACTGTGCGTTTCTTATATTCTAAGTTTTTCAGTGCAACTCACTCATATACTATGTACTACACTGTGCGTTTCTTATATTCTAAGTTTTTCAGTGCAACTCACTCATATACTATGTACTACACTGTGCGTTTCTTATATTCTAAGTTTTTCAGTGCAACTCACTCATATACTATGTACTACACTGTGCGTTTCTTATATTCTAAGTTTTTCAGTGCAACTCACTCATATACGATGTACTACACTGTGCATTTCGTGTAATGCAATTTTTTCAGTAAATTCTAAGTTTTTCAGTGCAACTCACTCATATACTATGTACTACACTGTGCATTTCGTCTAATGCGGGTTTTTCAGTAAATTCTAAGTTTTTCAGTGCAACTCACTCATATACTATGTACTACACTGTGCATTTCGTCTAATGCGGGTTTTTCAGTAAATTCTAAGTTTTTCAGTGCAACTCACTCACATACAATGTACTACACTGTGCATTTCCTCTAATGCGGGTTTTTCAGTAAATTCTAAGTTTTTCAGTGCAACTCACTCATATACAATGTACTACACTGTGCATTTCGCCTAATGCGGGTTTTTCAGTAAATTCTAAGTTTTTCAGTGCAACTCACTCATACAATGTACTACACTGTGCATTTCGTCTAATGCGGGTTTTTCAGTAAATTCTAAGTTTTTCAGTGCAACTCACTCATATACAATATACTACACTGTGCATTTCGTCTAATGCGGGTTTTTCAGTAAATTCTAAGTTTTTCAGTGCAACTCACTCATATACAATGTACTACACTGTGCATTTCGTCTAATGCGGGTTTTTCAGTAAATTCTAAGTTTTTCAGTGCAACTCACTCATATACAATGTACTACACTGTGCATTTCGTCTAATGCGGGTTTTTCAGTAAATTCTAAGTTTTTCAGTGCAATTCACTCATATACTATGTACTACACTGTGCGTTTCTTATATTCTAAGTTTTTCAGTGCAACTCACTCATATACTATGTACTACACTGTGCGTTTCTTAAATTCTAAGTTTTTCAGTGCAACTCACTCATATACAATGTACTACACTGTGCATTTCGCCTAATGCGGGTTTTTCAGTAAATTCTAAGTTTTTCAGTGCAACTCACTCATATACAATGTACTACACTGTGCATTTCGTCTAATGCGGGTTTTTCAGTAAATTCTAAGTTTTTCAGTGCAACTCACTCATATACAATGTACTACACTGTGCATTTTGTCTAATGCGGGTTTTTCAGTAAATTCTAAGTTTTTCAGTGCAACTCACTCATATACAATGTACTACACTGTGCATTTCGCCTAATGCGGGTTTTTCAGTAAATTCTAAGTTTTTCAGTGCAACTCACTCATACAATGTACTACACTGTGCATTTCGTCTAATGCGGGTTTTTCAGTAAATTCTAAGTTTTTCAGTGCAACTCACTCATATACAATGTACTACACTGTGCATTTCGCCTAATGCGGGTTTTTCAGTAAATTCTAAGTTTTTCAGTGCAACTCACTCATATACAATATACTACACTGTGCATTTCGTCTAATGCGGGTTTTTCAGGAAATTCTAAGTTTTTCAGTGCAACTCACTCATATACAATGTACTACACTGTGCATTTCGTCTAATGCGGGTTTTTCAGTAAATTCTAAGTTTTTCAGTGCAACTCACTCATATACAATGTACTACACTGTGTATTTCCTCTAATGCGGGATTTTCAGTAAATTCTAAGTTTTTCAGTGCAACTCACTCATATACAATGTACTACACTGTGCATTTCGCCTAATGCGGGTTTTTCAGTAAATTCTAAGTTTTTCAGTGCAACTCACTCATACAATGTACTACACTGTGCATTTCGTCTAATGCGGGTTTTTCAGTAAATTCTAAGTTTTTCAGTGCAACTCACTCATATACAATGTACTACACTGTGCATTTCGTCTAATGCGGGTTTTTCAGTAAATTCTAAGTTTTTCAGTGCAACTCACTCTTATACAATATACTACACTGTGCATTTCGTCTAATGCGGTTTTTTCAGTAAATTCTAAGTTTTTCAGTGCAACTCACTCATATACAATGTACTACACTGGGCATTTCGTCTAATGCGGGTTTTTCAGTAAATTCTAAGTTTTTCAGTGCAACTCACTCATATACTATGTACTACACTGTGCGTTTCTTAAATTCTAAGTTTTTCAGTGCAACTCACTCATATACTATGTACTACACTGTGCGTTTCTTATATTCTAAGTTTTTCAGGGCAACTCACTCATATACTATGTACTACACTGTGCGTTTCTTATATTCTAAGTTTTTCAGTGCAACTCACTCATATACTATGTACTACACTGTGCGTTTCTTATATTCTAAGTTTTTCAGTGCAACTCTCTCATATACTATGTACTACACTGTGCATTTCGTGTAATGCGGGTTTTTCAGTAAATTCTAAGTTTTTCAGTGCAACTCACACATATACTATGTACTACACTGTGCGTTTCTTATATTCTAAGTTTTTCAGGGCAACTCACTCATATACTATGTACTACACTGTGCGTTTCTTATATTCTAAGTTTTTCAGTGCAACTCACTCATATACTATGTACTACACTGTGCGTTTCTTATATTCTAAGTTTTTCAGTGCAACTCGCTCATATACTATGTACTACACTGTGCGTTTCTTATATTCTAAGTTTTTCAGTGCAACTCACTCATATACTATGTACTACACTGTGCGTTTCTTAAATTCTAAGTTTTTCAGTGCAACTCACTCATATACTATGTACTACACTGTTCGTTTCTTATATTCTAAGTTTTTCAGTGCAACTCTCTCATATACTATGTACTACACTGTGCATTTCGTGTAATGCGGGTTTTTCAGTAAATTCTAAGTTTTTCAGTGCAACTCACTCATATACTATGTACTACACTGTGCGTTTCTTATATTCTAAGTTTTTCAGTGCAACTCACTCATATACTATGTACTACACTGTGCGTTTCTTATATTCTAAGTTTTTCAGTGCAACTCACTCATATACTATGTACTACACTGTGCGTTTCTTATATTCTAAGTTTTTCAGTGCAACTCACTCATATACTATGTACTACACTGTGCGTTTCTTATATTCTAAGTTTTTCAGTGCAACTCACTCATATACGATGTACTACACTGTGCATTTCGTGTAATGCAATTTTTCAGTAAATTCTAAGTTTTTCAGTGCAACTCACTCATATACTATGTACTACACTGTGCGTTTCTTAAATTCTAAGTTTTTCAGTGCAACTCACTCATATACTATGTACTACACTGTGCGTTTCTTATATTCTAAGTTTTTCAGGGCAACTCACTCATATACTATGTACTACACTGTGCGTTTCTTAAATTCTAAGTTTTTCAGTGCAACTCACTCATATACTATGTACTACACTGTGCGTTTCTTATATTCTAAGTTTTTGAGTGCAACTCACTCATATACTATGTACTACACTGTGCGTTTCTTATATTCTAAGTTTTTCAGTGCAACTCACTCATATACTATGTACTACACTGTGCGTTTCTTAAATTCTAAGTTTTTCAGTGCAACTCACTCATATACAATGTACTACACTGTGCGTTTCTTAAATTCTAAGTTTTTCAGTGCAACTCACTCATATACTATGTACTACACTGTGCATTTCGTCTAATGCGGGTTTTTCAGTAAATTCTAAGTTTTTCAGTGCAACTTACTCATATACAATGTACTACACTGTGCATTTCGTCTAATGCAGGTTTTTCAGTAAATTCTAAGTTTTTCAGTGCAACTCACTCATATACAATGTACTACACTGTGCATTTCGTCTAATGCGGGTTTTTCAGTAAATTCTAAGTTTTTCAGTGCAACTCACTCATATACAATGTACTACACTGTGCATTTCGTCTAATGCGGGTTTTTCAGTAAATTCTAAGTTTTTCAGTGCAACTCACTCATATACAATGTACTACACTGTGCATTTCTTCTAATGCGGGTTTTTCAGTAAATTCTAAGTTTTTCAGTGCAACTCACTCATATACAATGTACTACACTGTGCATTTTGTCTAATGCGGGTTTTTCAGTAAATTCTAAGTTTTTCAGTGCAACTCACTCATATACAATGTACTACACTGTGCATTTCGCCTAATGGGGGTTTTTCAGTAAATTCTAAGTTTTTCAGTGCAACTCACTCATACAATGTACTACACTGTGCATTTCGTCTAATGCGGTTTTTTCAGTAAATTCTAAGTTTTTCAGTGCAACTCACTCATATACAATGTACTACACTGTGCATTTCGCCTAATGCGGGTTTTTCAGTAAATTCTAAGTTTTTCAGTGCAACTCACTCATATACAATATACTACACTGTGCATTTCGTCTAATGCGGGTTTTTCAGTAAATTCTAAGTTTTTCAGTGCAACTCACTCATATACAATGTACTACACTGTGCATTTCGTCTAATGCGGGTTTTTCAGTAAATTCTAAGTTTTTCAGTGCAACTCACTCATATACAATGTACTACACTGTGCATTTCCTCTAATGCGGGTTTTTCAGTAAATTCTAAGTTTTTCAGTGCAACTCACTCATATACAATGTACTACACTGTGCATTTCGCCTAATGCGGGTTTTTCAGTAAATTCTAAGTTTTTCAGTGCAACTCACTCATATACAATGTACTACACTGTGCATTTCGTCTAATGCGGGTTTTTCAGTAAATTCTAAGTTTTTCAGTGCAACTCACTCATATACAATGTACTACACTGTGCATTTCGTCTAATGCGGGTTTTTCAGTAAATTCTAAGTTTTTCAGTGCAACTCACTCATATACAATGTACTACACTGTGCATTTTGTCTAATGCGGGTTTTTCAGTAAATTCTAAGTTTTTCAGTGCAACTCACTCATATACAATGTACTACACTGTGCATTTCGCCTAATGGGGGTTTTTCAGTAAATTCTAAGTTTTTCAGTGCAACTCACTCATACAATGTACTACACTGTGCATTTCGTCTAATGCGGGTTTTTCAGTAAATTCTAAGTTTTTCAGTGCAACTCACTCATATACAATGTACTACACTGTGCATTTCGCCTAATGCGGGTTTTTCAGTAAATTCTAAGTTTTTCAGTGCAACTCACTCATATACAATGTACTACACTGTGCATTTCGTCTAATGCGGGTTTTTCAGTAAATTCTAAGTTTTTCAGTGCAACTCACTCATATACAATGTACTACACTGTGCATTTCCTCTAATGCGGGTTTTTCAGTAAATTCTAAGTTTTTCAGTGCAACTCACTCATATACAATGTACTACACTGTGCATTTCGCCTAATGCGGGTTTTTCAGTAAATTCTAAGTTTTTCAGTGCAACTCACTCATACAATGTACTACACTGTGCATTTCGTCTAATGCGGGTTTTTCAGTAAATTCTAAGTTTTTCAGTGCAACTCACTCATATACAATGTACTACACTGTGCATTTCGTCTAATGCGGGTTTTTCAGTAAATTCTAAGTTTTTCAGTGCAACTCACTCATATACAATATACTACACTGTGCATTTCGTCTAATGCGGGTTTTTCAGTAAATTCTAAGTTTTTCAGTGCAACTCACTCATATACAATGTACTACACTGTGCATTTTGTCTAATGCGGGTTTTTCAGTAAATTCTAAGTTTTTCAGTGCAATTCACTCATATACTATGTACTACACTGTGCGTTTCTTATATTCTAAGTTTTTCAGTGCAACTCACTCATATACTATGTACTACACTGTGCGTTTCTTAAATTCTAAGTTTTTCAGTGCAACTCACTCATATACTATGTACTACACTGTGCGTTTCTTATATTCTAAGTTTTTCAGGGCAACTCACTCATATACTATGTACTACACTGTGCGTTTCTTATATTCTAAGTTTTTCAGTGCAACTCACTCATATACTATGTACTACACTGTGCGTTTCTTATATTCTAAGTTTTTCAGTGCAACTCGCTCATATACTATGTACTACACTGTGCGTTTCTTATATTCTAAGTTTTTCAGTGCAACTCACTCATATACTATGTACTACACTGTGCGTTTCTTATATTCTAAGTTTTTCAGTGCAACTCACTCATATACTATGTACTACACTGTGCGTTTCTTATATTCTAAGTTTTTCAGTGCAACTCACTCATATACGATGTACTACACTGTGCATTTCGTGTAATGCAATTTTTTCAATAAATTCTAAGTTTTTCAGTGCAACTCACTCATATACTATGTACTACACTATGCGTTTCTTAAATTCTAAGTTTTTCAGTGCAACTCACTCATATACTATGTACTACACTGTGCGTTTCTTATATTCTAAGTTTTTCAGGGCAACTCACTCATATACTATGTACTACACTGTGCGTTTCTTAAATTCTAAGTTTTTCAGTGCAACTCACTCATATACAATGTACTACACTGTGCGTTTCTTATATTCTAAGTTTTTGAGTGCAACTCACTCATATACTATGTACTACACTGTGCGTTTCTTATATTCTAAGTTTTTCAGTGCAACTCACTCATATACTATGTACTACACTGTGCGTTTCTTAAATTCTAAGTTTTTCAGTGCAACTCACTAATATACAATGTACTACACGGTGCGTTACTTAAATTCTAAGTTTTTCAGTGCAACTCACTCATATACAATGTACTACACTGTGCATTTCGTCTAATGTGGGTTTTTCAGTAAATTCTAAGTTTTTCAGTGCAACTCACTCATATACAATGTACTACACTGTGCATTTCGTCTAATGCGGTTTTTTCAGTAAATTCTAAGTTTTTCAGTGCAACTCACTCATATACAATGTACTACACTGTGCATTTTGTCTAATGCGGGTTTTTCAGTAAATTCTAAGTTTTTCAGTGCAACTCACTCATATACAATGTACTACACTGTGCATTTCGCCTAATGCGGGTTTTTCAGTAAATTCTAAGTTTTTCAGTGCAACTCACTCATACAATGTACTACACTGTGCATTTCGTCTAATGCGGGTTTTTCAGTAAATTCTAAGTTTTTCAGTGCAACTCACTCATATACAATGTACTACACTGTGCATTTCGCCTAATGCGGGTTTTTCAGTAAATTCTAAGTTTTTCAGTTCAACTCACTCATATACAATATACTACACTGTGCATTTCGTCTAATGCGGGTTTTTCAGGAAATTCTAAGTTTTTCAGTGCAACTCACTCATATACAATGTACTACACTGTGCATTTCGTCTAATGCGGGTTTTTCAGTAAATTCTAAGTTTTTCAGTGCAACTCACTCATATACAATGTACTACACTGTGCATTTCCTCTAATGCGGGATTTTCAGTAAATTCTAAGTTTTTCAGTGCAACTCACTCATATACAATGTACTACACTGTGCATTTCGCCTAATGCGGGTTTTTCAGTAAATTCTAAGTTTTTCAGTGCAACTCACTCATACAATGTACTACACTGTGCATTTCGTCTAATGCGGGTTTTTCAGTAAATTCTAAGTTTTTCAGTGCAACTCACTCATATACAATGTACTACACTGTGCATTTCGTCTAATGCGGGTTTTTCAGTAAATTCTAAGTTTTTCAGTGCAACTCACTCTTATACAATATACTACACTGTGCATTTCGTCTAATGCGGGTTTTTCAGTAAATTCTAAGTTTTTCAGTGCAACTCACTCATATACAATATACTACACTGTGCATTTCGTCTAATGCGGGTTTTTCAGTAAATTCTAAGTTTTTCAGTGCAACTCACTCATATACAATGTACTACACTGTGCATTTCGTCTAATGCGGGTTTTTCAGTAAATTCTAAGTTTTTCAGTGCAACTCACTCATATACAATGTACTACACTGTGCATTTCGTCTAATGCGGGTTTTTCAGTAAATTCTAAGTTTTTCAGTGCAATTCACTCATATACTATGTACTACACTGTGCGTTTCTTATATTCTAAGTTTTTCAGTGCAACTCACTCATATACTATGTACTACACTGTGCGTTTCTTAAATTCTAAGTTTTTCAGTGCAACTCACTCATATACTATGTACTACACTGTGCGTTTCTTATATTCTAAGTTTTTCAGGGCAACTCACTCATATACTATGTACTACACTGTGCGTTTCTTATATTCTAAGTTTTTCAGTGCAACTCACTCATATACTATGTACTACACTGTGCGTTTCTTATATTCTAAGTTTTTCAGTGCAACTCGCTCATATACTATGTACTACACTGTGCGTTTCTTATATTCTAAGTTTTTCAGTGCAACTCACTCATATACTATGTACTACACTGTGCGTTTCTTAAATTCTAAGTTTTTCAGTGCAACTCACTCATATACTATGTACTACACTGTTCGTTTCTTATATTCTAAGTTTTTCAGTGCAACTCTCTCATATACTATGTACTACACTGTGCATTTCGTGTAATGCGGGTTTTTCAGTAAATTCTAAGTTTTTCAGTGCAACTCACTCATATACTATGTACTACACTGTGCGTTTCTTATATTCTAAGTTTTTCAGTGCAACTCACTCATATACTATGTACTACACTGTGCGTTTCTTATATTCTAAGTTTTTCAGTGCAACTCACTCATATACTATGTACTACACTGTGCGTTTCTTATATTCTAAGTTTTTCAGTGCAACTCACTCATATACGATGTACTACACTGTGCATTTCGTGTAATGCAATTTTTTCAGTAAATTCTAAGTTTTTCAGTGCAACTCACTCATATACTATGTACTACACTGTGCGTTTCTTATATTCTAAGTTTTTGAGTGCAACTCACTCATATACTATGTACTACACTGTGCGTTTCTTATATTCTAAGTTTTTCAGTGCAACTCACTCATATACTATGTACTACACTGTGCGTTTCTTAAATTCTAAGTTTTTCAGTGCAACTCACTCATATACAATGTACTACACTGTGCGTTTCTTAAATTCTAAGTTTTTCAGTGCAACTCACTCATATACTATGTACTACACTGTGCATTTCGTCTAATGCGGGTTTTTCAGTAAATTCTAAGTTTTTCAGTGCAACTTACTCATATACAATGTACTACACTGTGCATTTCGTCTAATGCAGGTTTTTCAGTAAATTCTAAGTTTTTCAGTGCAACTCACTCATATACAATGTACTACACTGTGCATTTCGTCTAATGCGGGTTTTTCAGTAAATTCTAAGTTTTTCAGTGCAACTCACTCATATACAATGTACTACACTGTGCATTTCGTCTAATGCGGGTTTTTCAGTAAATTCTAAGTTTTTCAGTGCAACTCACTCATATACAATGTACTACACTGTGCATTTCGTCTAATGCGGGTTTTTCAGTAAATTCTAAGTTTTTCAGTGCAACTCACTCATATACAATGTACTACACTGTGCATTTTGTCTAATGCGGGTTTTTCAGTAAATTCTAAGTTTTTCAGTGCAACTCACTCATATACAATGTACTACACTGTGCATTTCGCCTAATGGGGGTTTTTCAGTAAATTCTAAGTTTTTCAGTGCAACTCACTCATACAATGTACTACACTGTGCATTTCGTCTAATGCGGGTTTTTCAGTAAATTCTAAGTTTTTCAGTGCAACTCACTCATATACAATGTACTACACTGTGCATTTCGCCTAATGCGGGTTTTTCAGTAAATTCTAAGTTTTTCAGTGCAACTCACTCATATACAATGTACTACACTGTGCATTTCGTCTAATGCAGGTTTTTCAGTAAATTCTAAGTTTTTCAGTGCAACTCACTCATATACAATGTACTACACTGTGCATTTCCTCTAATGCGGGTTTTTCAGTAAATTCTAAGTTTTTCAGTGCAACTCACTCATATACAATGTACTACACTGTGCATTTCGCCTAATGCGGGTTTTTCAGTAAATTCTAAGTTTTTCAGTGCAACTCACTCATACAATGTACTACACTGTGCATTTCGTCTAATGCGGGTTTTTCAGTAAATTCTAAGTTTTTCAGTGCAACTCACTCATATACAATGTACTACACTGTGCATTTCGTCTAATGCGGGTTTTTCAGTAAATTCTAAGTTTTTCAGTGCAATTCACTCATATACTATGTACTACACTGTGCGTTTCTTATATTCTAAGTTTTTCAGTGCAACTCACTCATATACTATGTACTACACTGTGCGTTTCTTAAATTCTAAGTTTTTCAGTGCAACTCACTCATATACTATGTACTACACTGTGCGTTTCTTATATTCTAAGTTTTTCAGGGCAACTCACTCATATACTATGTACTACACTGTGCGTTTCTTATATTCTAAGTTTTTCAGTGCAACTCACTCATATACTATGTACTACACTGTGCGTTTCTTATATTCTAAGTTTTTCAGTGCAACTCGCTCATATACTATGTACTACACTGTGCGTTTCTTATATTCTAAGTTTTTCAGTGCAACTCACTCATATACTATGTACTACACTGTGCGTTTCTTAAATTCTAAGTTTTTCAGTGCAACTCACTCATATACTATGTACTACACTGTTCGTTTCTTATATTCTAAGTTTTTCAGTGCAACTCTCTCATATACTATGTACTACACTGTGCATTTCGTGTAATGCGGGTTTTTCAGTAAATTCTAAGTTTTTCAGTGCAACTCACTCATATACTATGTACTACACTGTGCGTTTCTTATATTCTAAGTTTTTCAGTGCAACTCACTCATATACTATGTACTACACTGTGCGTTTCTTATATTCTAAGTTTTTCAGTGCAACTCACTCATATACTATGTACTACACTGTGCGTTTCTTATATTCTAAGTTTTTCAGTGCAACTCACTCATATACGATGTACTACACTGTGCATTTCGTGTAATGCAATTTTTTCAATAAATTCTAAGTTTTTCAGTGCAACTCACTCATATACTATGTACTACACTGTGCGTTTCTTAAATTCTAAGTTTTTCAGTGCAACTCACTCATATACTATGTACTACACTGTGCGTTTCTTATATTCTAAGTTTTTCAGGGCAACTCACTCATATACTATGTACTACACTGTGCGTTTCTTAAATTCTAAGTTTTTCAGTGCAACTCACTCATATACTATGTACTACACTGTGCGTTTCTTATATTCTAAGTTTTTGAGTGCAACTCACTCATATACTATGTACTACACTGTGCGTTTCTTATATTCTAAGTTTTTCAGTGCAACTCACTCATATACTATGTACTACACTGTGCGTTTCTTAAATTCTAAGTTTTTCAGTGCAACTCACTCATATACAATGTACTACACTGTGCGTTTCTTAAATTTTAGTTTTTCAGTGCAACTCACTCATATACAATGTACTACACTGTGCATTTCGTCTAATGCGGGTTTTTCAGTAAATTCTAAGTTTTTCAGTGCAACTCACTCATATACAATGTACTACACTGTGCATTTCGTCTAATGCGGTTTTTTCAGTAAATTCTAAGTTTTTCAGTGCAACTCACTCATATACAATGTACTACACTGTGCATTTTGTCTAATGCGGGTTTTTCAGTAAATTCTAAGTTTTTCAGTGCAACTCACTCATATACAATGTACTACACTGTGCATTTCGCCTAATGCGGGTTTTTCAGTAAATTCTAAGTTTTTCAGTGCAACTCACTCATACAATGTACTACACTGTGCATTTCGTCTAATGCGGGTTTTTCAGTAAATTCTAAGTTTTTCAGTGCAACTCACTCATATACAATGTACTACACTGTGCATTTCGCCTAATGCGGGTTTTTCAGTAAATTCTAAGTTTTTCAGTGCAACTCACTCATATACAATATACTACACTGTGCATTTCGTCTAATGCGGGTTTTTCAGGAAATTCTAAGTTTTTCAGTGCAACTCACTCATATACAATGTACTACACTGTGCATTTCGTCTAATGCGGGTTTTTCAGTAAATTCTAAGTTTTTCAGTGCAACTCACTCATATACAATGTACTACACTGTGCATTTCCTCTAATGCGGGATTTTCAGTAAATTCTAAGTTTTTCAGTGCAACTCACTCATATACAATGTACTACACTGTGCATTTCGCCTAATGCGGGTTTTTCAGTAAATTCTAAGTTTTTCAGTGCAACTCACTCATACAATGTACTACACTGTGCATTTCGTCTAATGCGGGTTTTTCAGTAAATTCTAAGTTTTTCAGTGCAACTCACTCATATACAATGTACTACACTGTGCATTTCGTCTAATGCGGGTTTTTCAGTAAATTCTAAGTTTTTCAGTGCAACTCACTCTTATACAATATACTACACTGTGCATTTCGTCTAATGCGGGTTTTTCAGTAAATTCTAAGTTTTTCAGTGCAACTCACTCATATACAATGTACTACACTGGGCATTTCGTCTAATGCGGGTTTTTCAGTAAATTCTAAGTTTTTCAGTGCAACTCACTCATATACTATGTACTACACTGTGCGTTTCTTAAATTCTAAGTTTTTCAGTGCAACTCACTCATATACTATGTACTACACTGTGCGTTTCTTATATTCTAAGTTTTTCAGTGCAACTCTCTCATATACTATGTACTACACTGTGCATTTCGTGTAATGCGGGTTTTTCAGTAAATTCTAAGTTTTTCAGTGCAACTCACACATATACTATGTACTACACTGTGCGTTTCTTATATTCTAAGTTTTTCAGGGCAACTCACTCATATACTATGTACTACACTGTGCGTTTCTTATATTCTAAGTTTTTCAGTGCAACTCACTCATATACTATGTACTACACTGTGCGTTTCTTATATTCTAAGTTTTTCAGTGCAACTCGCTCATATACTATGTACTACACTGTGCGTTTCTTATATTCTAAGTTTTTCAGTGCAACTCACTCATATACTATGTACTACACTGTGCGTTTCTTAAATTCTAAGTTTTTCAGTGCAACTCACTCATATACTATGTACTACACTGTGCGTTTCTTATATTCTAAGTTTTTCAGTGCAACTCTCTCATATACTATGTACTACACTGTGCATTTCGTGTAATGCGGGTTTTTCAGTAAATTCTAAGTTTTTCAGTGCAACTCACTCATATACTATGTACTACACTGTGCGTTTCTTATATTCTAAGTTTTTCAGTGCAACTCACTCATATACTATGTACTACACTGTGCGTTTCTTATATTCTAAGTTTTTCAGTGCAACTCACTCATATACTATGTACTACACTGTGCGTTTCTTATATTCTAAGTTTTTCAGTGCAACTCACTCATATACTATGTACTACACTGTGCGTTTCTTATATTCTAAGTTTTTCAGTGCAACTCACTCATATACGATGTACTACACTGTGCATTTCGTGTAATGCAATTTTTTCAGTAAATTCTAAGTTTTTCAGTGCAACTCACTCATATACTATGTACTACACTGTGCGTTTCTTAAATTCTAAGTTTTTCAGTGCAACTCACTCATATACTATTTACTACACTGTGCGTTTCTTATATTCTAAGTTTTTCAGGGCAACTCACTCATATACTATGTACTACACTGTGCGTTTCTTAAATTCTAAGTTTTTCAGTGCAACTCACTCATATACTATGTACTACACTGTGCGTTTCTTATATTCTAAGTTTTTGAGTGCAACTCACTCATATACTATGTACTACACTGTGCGTTTCTTATATTCTAAGTTTTTCAGTGCAACTCACTCATATACTATGTACTACACTGTGCGTTTCTTAAATTCTAAGTTTTTCAGTGCAACTCACTCATATACAATGTACTACACTGTGCGTTTCTTAAATTCTAAGTTTTTCAGTGCAACTCACTCATATACTATGTACTACACTGTGCATTTCGTCTAATGCGGGTTTTTCAGTAAATTCTAAGTTTTTCAGTGCAACTTACTCATATACAATGTACTACACTGTGCATTTCGTCTAATGCCGGTTTTTCAGTAAATTCTAAGTTTTTCAGTGCAACTCACTCATATACAATGTACTACACTGTGCATTTCGTCTAATGCGGGTTTTTCAGTAAATTCTAAGTTTTTCAGTGCAACTCACTCATATACAATGTACTACACTGTGCATTTCGTCTAATGCGGGTTTTTCAGTAAATTCTAAGTTTTTCAGTGCAACTCACTCATATACAATGTACTACACTGTGCATTTCACCTAATGCGGGTTTTTCAGTAAATTCTAAGTTTTTCAGTGCAACTCACTCATATACAATGTACTACACTGTGCATTTTGTCTAATGCGGGTTTTTCAGTAAATTCTAAGTTTTTCAGTGCAACTCACTCATATACAATGTACTACACTGTGCATTTCGCCTAATGGGGGTTTTTCAGTAAATTCTAAGTTTTTCAGTGCAACTCACTCATACAATGTACTACACTGTGCATTTCGTCTAATGCGGGTTTTTCAGTAAATTCTAAGTTTTTCAGTGCAACTCACTCATATACAATGTACTACACTGTGCATTTCGCCTAATGCGGGTTTTTCAGTAAATTCTAAGTTTTTCAGTGCAACTCACTCATATACAATATACTACACTGTGCATTTCGTCTAATGCGGGTTTTTCAGTAAATTCTAAGTTTTTCAGTGCAACTCACTCATATACAATGTACTACACTGTGCATTTCGTCTAATGCGGGTTTTTCAGTAAATTCTAAGTTTTTCAGTGCAACTCACTCATATACAATGTACTACACTGTGCATTTCCTCTAATGCGGGTTTTTCCGTAAATTCTAAGTTTTTCAGTGCAACTCACTCATATACAATGTACTACACTGTGCATTTCGCCTAATGCGGGTTTTTCAGTAAATTCTAAGTTTTTCAGTGCAACTCACTCATACAATGTACTACACTGTGCATTTCGTCTAATGCGGGTTTTTCAGTAAATTCTAAGTTTTTCAGTGCAACTCACTCATATACAATGTACTACACTGTGCATTTCGTCTAATGCGGGTTTTTCAGTAAATTCTAAGTTTTTCAGTGCAACTCACTCATATACAATATACTACACTGTGCATTTCGTCTAATGCGGGTTTTTCAGTAAATTCTAAGTTTTTCAGTGCAACTCACTCATATACAATGTACTACACTGTGCATTTCGTCTAATGCGGGTTTTTCAGTAAATTCTAAGTTTTTCAGTGCAACTCACTCATATACAATGTACTACACTGTGCATTTCGTCTAATGCGGGTTTTTCAGTAAATTCTAAGTTTTTCAGTGCAATTCACTCTTATACTATGTACTACACTGTGCGTTTCTTATATTCTAAGTTTTTCAGTGCAACTCACTCATATACTATGTACTACACTGTGCGTTTCTTAAATTCTAAGTTTTTCAGTGCAACTCACTCATATACTATGTACTACACTGTGCGTTTCTTATATTCTAAGTTTTTCAGGGCAACTCACTCATATACTATGTACTACACTGTGCGTTTCTTATATTCTAAGTTTTTCAGTGCAACTCACTCATATACTATGTACTACACTGTGCGTTTCTTATATTCTAAGTTTTTCAGTGCAACTCGCTCATATACTATGTACTACACTGTGCGTTTCTTATATTCTAAGTTTTTCAGTGCAACTCACTCATATACTATGTACTACACTGTGCGTTTCTTAAATTCTAAGTTTTTCAGTGCAACTCACTCATATACTATGTACTACACTGTTCGTTTCTTATATTCTAAGTTTTTCAGTGCAACTCTCTCATATACTATGTACTACACTGTGCATTTCGTGTAATGCGGGTTTTTCAGTAAATTCTAAGTTTTTCAGTGCAACTCACTCATATACTATGTACTACACTGTGCGTTTCTTATATTCTAAGTTTTTCAGGGCAACTCACTCATATACTATGTACTACACTGTGCGTTTCTTATATTCTAAGTTTTTCAGTGCAACTCACTCATATACTATGTACTACACTGTGCGTTTCTTATATTCTAAGTTTTTCAGTGCAACTCACTCATATACGATGTACTACACTGTGCATTTCGTGTAATGCAATTTTTTCAGTAAATTCTAAGTTTTTCAGTGCAACTCACTCATACACTATGTACTACACTGTGCGTTTCTTAAATTCTAAGTTTTTCAGTGCAACTCACTCATATACTATGTACTACACTGTGCGTTTCTTATATTCTAAGTTTTTCAGGGCAACTCACTCATATACTATGTACTACACTGTGCGTTTCTTAAATTCTAAGTTTTTCAGTGCAACTCAATCATATACTATGTACTACACTGTGCGTTTCTTATATTCTAAGTTTTTGAGTGCAACTCACTCATATACTATGTACTACACTGTGCGTTTCTTATATTCTAAGTTTTTCAGTGCAACTCACTCATATACTATGTACTACACTGTGCGTTTCTTATATTCTAAGTTTTTCAGTGCAACTCACTCAAATACTATGTACTACACTGTGCGTTTCTTATATTCTAAGTTTTTCAGTGCAACTCACTCATATACTATGTACTACACTGTGCGTTTCTTATATTCTAAGTTTTTCAGTGCAACTCACTCATATACAATGTACTACACTGTGCATTTCGTCTAATGCGGGTTTTTCAGTAAATTCTAAGTTTTTCAGTGCAACTCACTCATATACAATGTACTACACTGTGCATTTCCTCTAATGCGGGTTTTTCCGTAAATTCTAAGTTTTTCAGTGCAACTCACTCATATACAATGTACTACACTGTGCATTTCGCCTAATGCGGGTTTTTCAGTAAATTCTAAGTTTTTCAGTGCAACTCACTCATACAATGTACTACACTGTGCATTTCGTCTAATGCGGGTTTTTCAGTAAATTCTAAGTTTTTCAGTGCAACTCACTCATATACAATGTACTACACTGTGCATTTCGTCTAATGCGGGTTTTTCAGTAAATTCTAAGTTTTTCAGTGCAACTCACTCATATACAATATACTACACTGTGCATTTCGTCTAATGCGGGTTTTTCAGTAAATTCTAAGTTTTTCAGTGCAACTCACTCATATACAATGTACTACACTGTGCATTTCGTCTAATGCGGGTTTTTCAGTAAATTCTAAGTTTTTCAGTGCAACTCACTCATATACAATGTACTACACTGTGCATTTCGTCTAATGCGGGTTTTTCAGTAAATTCTAAGTTTTTCAGTGCAATTCACTCTTATACTATGTACTACACTGTGCGTTTCTTATATTCTAAGTTTTTCAGTGCAACTCACTCATATACTATGTACTACACTGTGCGTTTCTTAAATTCTAAGTTTTTCAGTGCAACTCACTCATATACTATGTACTACACTGTGCGTTTCTTATATTCTAAGTTTTTCAGGGCAACTCACTCATATACTATGTACTACACTGTGCGTTTCTTATATTCTAAGTTTTTCAGTGCAACTCACTCATATACTATGTACTACACTGTGCGTTTCTTATATTCTAAGTTTTTCAGTGCAACTCGCTCATATACTATGTACTACACTGTGCGTTTCTTATATTCTAAGTTTTTCAGTGCAACTCACTCATATACTATGTACTACACTGTGCGTTTCTTAAATTCTAAGTTTTTCAGTGCAACTCACTCATATACTATGTACTACACTGTTCGTTTCTTATATTCTAAGTTTTTCAGTGCAACTCTCTCATATACTATGTACTACACTGTGCATTTCGTGTAATGCGGGTTTTTCAGTAAATTCTAAGTTTTTCAGTGCAACTCACTCATATACTATGTACTACACTGTGCGTTTCTTATATTCTAAGTTTTTCAGGGCAACTCACTCATATACTATGTACTACACTGTGCGTTTCTTATATTCTAAGTTTTTCAGTGCAACTCACTCATATACTATGTACTACACTGTGCGTTTCTTATATTCTAAGTTTTTCAGTGCAACTCACTCATATACGATGTACTACACTGTGCATTTCGTGTAATGCAATTTTTTCAGTAAATTCTAAGTTTTTCAGTGCAACTCACTCATACACTATGTACTACACTGTGCGTTTCTTAAATTCTAAGTTTTTCAGTGCAACTCACTCATATACTATGTACTACACTGTGCGTTTCTTATATTCTAAGTTTTTCAGGGCAACTCACTCATATACTATGTACTACACTGTGCGTTTCTTAAATTCTAAGTTTTTCAGTGCAACTCAATCATATACTATGTACTACACTGTGCGTTTCTTATATTCTAAGTTTTTGAGTGCAACTCACTCATATACTATGTACTACACTGTGCGTTTCTTATATTCTAAGTTTTTCAGTGCAACTCACTCATATACTATGTACTACACTGTGCGTTTCTTAAATTCTAAGTTTTTCAGTGCAATTCACTCATATACAATGTACTACACTGTGCGTTTCTTAAATTCTAAGTTTTTCAGTGCAACTCACTCATATACTATGTACTACACTGTGCATTTCGTCTAATGCGGGTTTTTCAGTAAATTCTAAGTTTTTCAGTGCAACTTACTCATATACAATGTACTACACTGTGCATTTCGTCTAATGCAGGTTTTTCAGTAAATTCTAAGTTTTTCAGTGCAACTCACTCATATACAATGTACTACACTGTGCATTTCGTCTAATGCGGGTTTTTCAGTAAATTCTAAGTTTTTCAGTGCAACTCACTCATATACAATGTACTACACTGTGCATTTCGTCTAATGCGGGTTTTTCAGTAAATTCTAAGTTTTTCAGTGCAACTCACTCATATACAATGTACTACACTGTGCATTTCGTCTAATGCGGGTTTTTCAGTAAATTCTAAGTTTTTCAGTGCAATTCACTCATATACTATGTACTACACTGTGCGTTTCTTATATTCTAAGTTTTTCAGTGCAACTCACTCATATACTATGTACTACACTGTGCGTTTCTTAAATTTTAAGTTTTTCAGTGCAACTCACTCATATACTATGTACTACACTGTGCGTTTCTTATATTCTAAGTTTTTCAGGGCAACTCACTCATATACTATGTACTACACTGTGCGTTTCTTATATTCTAAGTTTTTCAGTGCAACTCACTCATATACTATGTACTACACTGTGCGTTTCTTATATTCTAAGTTTTTCAGTGCAACTCGCTCATATACTATGTACTACACTGTGCGTTTCTTATATTCTAAGTTTTTCAGTGCAACTCACTCATATACTATGTACTACACTGTGCGTTTCTTAAATTCTAAGTTTTTCAGTGCAACTCACTCATATACTATGTACTACACTGTTCGTTTCTTATATTCTAAGTTTTTCAGTGCAACTCTCTCATATACTATGTACTACACTGTGCATTTCGTGTAATGCGGGTTTTTCAGTAAATTCTAAGTTTTTCAGTGCAACTCACTCATATACTATGTACTACACTGTGCGTTTCTTATATTCTAAGTTTTTCAGTGCAACTCACTCATATACTATGTACTACACTGTGCGTTTCTTATATTCTAAGTTTTTCAGTGCAACTCACTCATATACGATGTACTACACTGTGCATTTCGTGTAATGCAATTTTTTCAGTAAATTCTAAGTTTTTCAGTGCAACTCACTCATATACTATGTACTACACTGTGCGTTTCTTAAATTCTAAGTTTTTCAGTGCAACTCACTCATATACTATGTACTACACTGTGCGTTTCTTATATTCTAAGTTTTTCAGGGCAACTCACTCATATACTATGTACTACACTGTGCGTTTCTTAAATTCTAAGTTTTTCAGTGCAACTCACTCATATACTATGTACTACACTGTGCGTTTCTTATATTCTAAGTTTTTGAGTGCAACTCACTCATATACTATGTACTACACTGTGCGTTTCTTATATTCTAAGTTTTTCAGTGCAACTCACTCATATACTATGTACTACACTGTGCGTTTCTTAAATTCTAAGTTTTTCAGTGCAACTCACTCATATACAATGTACTACACTGTGCGTTTCTTAAATTCTAAGTTTTTCAGTGCAACTCACTCATATACAATGTACTACACTGTGCATTTCGTCTAATGCGGGTTTTTCAGTAAATTCTAAGTTTTTCAGTGCAACTCACTCATATACAATGTACTACACTGTGCATTTCGTCTAATGCGGTTTTTTCAGTAAATTCTAAGTTTTTCAGTGCAACTCACTCATATACAATGTACTACACTGTGCATTTTGTCTAATGCGGGTTTTTCAGTAAATTCTAAGTTTTTCAGTGCAACTCACTCATATACAATGTACTACACTGTGCATTTCGCCTAATGCGGGTTTTTCAGTAAATTCTAAGTTTTTCAGTGCAACTCACTCATACAATGTACTACACTGTGCATTTCGTCTAATGCGGGTTTTTCAGTAAATTCTAAGTTTTTCAGTGCAACTCACTCATATACAATGTACTACACTGTGCATTTCGCCTAATGCGGGTTTTTCAGTAAATTCTAAGTTTTTCAGTGCAACTCACTCATATACAATATACTACACTGTGCATTTCGTCTAATGCGGGTTTTTCAGGAAATTCTAAGTTTTTCAGTGCAACTCACTCATATACAATGTACTACACTGTGCATTTCGTCTAATGCGGGTTTTTCAGTAAATTCTAAGTTTTTCAGTGCAACTCACTCATATACAATGTACTACACTGTGCATTTCCTCTAATGCGGGATTTTCAGTAAATTCTAAGTTTTTCAGTGCAACTCACTCATATACAATGTACTACACTGTGCATTTCGCCTAATGCGGGTTTTTCAGTAAATTCTAAGTTTTTCAGTGCAACTCACTCATACAATGTACTACACTGTGCATTTCGTCTAATGCGGGTTTTTCAGTAAATTCTAAGTTTTTCAGTGCAACTCACTCATATACAATGTACTACACTGTGCATTTCGTCTAATGCGGGTTTTTCAGTAAATTCTAAGTTTTTCAGTGCAACTCACTCTTATACAATATACTACACTGTGCATTTCGTCTAATGCGGGTTTTTCAGTAAATTCTAAGTTTTTCAGTGCAACTCACTCATATACAATGTACTACACTGGGCATTTCGTCTAATGCGGGTTTTTCAGTAAATTCTAAGTTTTTCAGTGCAACTCACTCATATACTATGTACTACACTGTGCGTTTCTTAAATTCTAAGTTTTTCAGTGCAACTCACTCATATACTATGTACTACACTGTGCGTTTCTTATATTCTAAGTTTTTCAGTGCAACTCACTCATATACTATGTACTACACTGTGCGTTTCTTAAATTCTAAGTTTTTCAGTGCAATTCACTCATATACAATGTACTACACTGTGCGTTTCTTAAATTCTAAGTTTTTCAGTGCAACTCACTCATATACTATGTACTACACTGTGCATTTCGTCTAATGCGGGTTTTTCAGTAAATTCTAAGTTTTTCAGTGCAACTTACTCATATACAATGTACTACACTGTGCATTTCGTCTAATGCAGGTTTTTCAGTAAATTCTAAGTTTTTCAGTGCAACTCACTCATATACAATGTACTACACTGTGCATTTCGTCTAATGCGGGTTTTTCAGTAAATTCTAAGTTTTTCAGTGCAACTCACTCATATACAATGTACTACACTGTGCATTTCGTCTAATGCGGGTTTTTCAGTAAATTCTAAGTTTTTCAGTGCAACTCACTCATATACAATGTACTACACTGTGCATTTCGTCTAATGCGGGTTTTTCAGTAAATTCTAAGTTTTTCAGTGCAATTCACTCATATACTATGTACTACACTGTGCGTTTCTTATATTCTAAGTTTTTCAGTGCAACTCACTCATATACTATGTACTACACTGTGCGTTTCTTAAATTTTAAGTTTTTCAGTGCAACTCACTCATATACTATGTACTACACTGTGCGTTTCTTATATTCTAAGTTTTTCAGGGCAACTCACTCATATACTATGTACTACACTGTGCGTTTCTTATATTCTAAGTTTTTCAGTGCAACTCACTCATATACTATGTACTACACTGTGCGTTTCTTATATTCTAAGTTTTTCAGTGCAACTCGCTCATATACTATGTACTACACTGTGCGTTTCTTATATTCTAAGTTTTTCAGTGCAACTCACTCATATACTATGTACTACACTGTGCGTTTCTTAAATTCTAAGTTTTTCAGTGCAACTCACTCATATACTATGTACTACACTGTTCGTTTCTTATATTCTAAGTTTTTCAGTGCAACTCTCTCATATACTATGTACTACACTGTGCATTTCGTGTAATGCGGGTTTTTCAGTAAATTCTAAGTTTTTCAGTGCAACTCACTCATATACTATGTACTACACTGTGCGTTTCTTATATTCTAAGTTTTTCAGTGCAACTCACTCATATACTATGTACTACACTGTGCGTTTCTTATATTCTAAGTTTTTCAGTGCAACTCACTCATATACGATGTACTACACTGTGCATTTCGTGTAATGCAATTTTTTCAGTAAATTCTAAGTTTTTCAGTGCAACTCACTCATATACTATGTACTACACTGTGCGTTTCTTAAATTCTAAGTTTTTCAGTGCAACTCACTCATATACTATGTACTACACTGTGCGTTTCTTATATTCTAAGTTTTTCAGGGCAACTCACTCATATACTATGTACTACACTGTGCGTTTCTTAAATTCTAAGTTTTTCAGTGCAACTCACTCATATACTATGTACTACACTGTGCGTTTCTTATATTCTAAGTTTTTGAGTGCAACTCACTCATATACTATGTACTACACTGTGCGTTTCTTATATTCTAAGTTTTTCAGTGCAACTCACTCATATACTATGTACTACACTGTGCGTTTCTTAAATTCTAAGTTTTTCAGTGCAACTCACTCATATACAATGTACTACACTGTGCGTTTCTTAAATTCTAAGTTTTTCAGTGCAACTCACTCATATACAATGTACTACACTGTGCATTTCGTCTAATGCGGGTTTTTCAGTAAATTCTAAGTTTTTCAGTGCAACTCACTCATATACAATGTACTACACTGTGCATTTCGTCTAATGCGGTTTTTTCAGTAAATTCTAAGTTTTTCAGTGCAACTCACTCATATACAATGTACTACACTGTGCATTTTGTCTAATGCGGGTTTTTCAGTAAATTCTAAGTTTTTCAGTGCAACTCACTCATATACAATGTACTACACTGTGCATTTCGCCTAATGCGGGTTTTTCAGTAAATTCTAAGTTTTTCAGTGCAACTCACTCATACAATGTACTACACTGTGCATTTCGTCTAATGCGGGTTTTTCAGTAAATTCTAAGTTTTTCAGTGCAACTCACTCATATACAATGTACTACACTGTGCATTTCGCCTAATGCGGGTTTTTCAGTAAATTCTAAGTTTTTCAGTGCAACTCACTCATATACAATATACTACACTGTGCATTTCGTCTAATGCGGGTTTTTCAGGAAATTCTAAGTTTTTCAGTGCAACTCACTCATATACAATGTACTACACTGTGCATTTCGTCTAATGCGGGTTTTTCAGTAAATTCTAAGTTTTTCAGTGCAACTCACTCATATACAATGTACTACACTGTGCATTTCCTCTAATGCGGGATTTTCAGTAAATTCTAAGTTTTTCAGTGCAACTCACTCATATACAATGTACTACACTGTGCATTTCGCCTAATGCGGGTTTTTCAGTAAATTCTAAGTTTTTCAGTGCAACTCACTCATACAATGTACTACACTGTGCATTTCGTCTAATGCGGGTTTTTCAGTAAATTCTAAGTTTTTCAGTGCAACTCACTCATATACAATGTACTACACTGTGCATTTCGTCTAATGCGGGTTTTTCAGTAAATTCTAAGTTTTTCAGTGCAACTCACTCTTATACAATATACTACACTGTGCATTTCGTCTAATGCGGGTTTTTCAGTAAATTCTAAGTTTTTCAGTGCAACTCACTCATATACAATGTACTACACTGGGCATTTCGTCTAATGCGGGTTTTTCAGTAAATTCTAAGTTTTTCAGTGCAACTCACTCATATACTATGTACTACACTGTGCGTTTCTTAAATTCTAAGTTTTTCAGTGCAACTCACTCATATACTATGTACTACACTGTGCGTTTCTTATATTCTAAGTTTTTCAGGGCAACTCACTCATATACTATGTACTACACTGTGCGTTTCTTATATTCTAAGTTTTTCAGTGCAACTCACTCATATACTATGTACTACACTGTGCGTTTCTTATATTCTAAGTTTTTCAGTGCAACTCTCTCATATACTATGTACTACACTGTGCATTTCGTGTAATGCGGGTTTTTCAGTAAATTCTAAGTTTTTCAGTGCAACTCACACATATACTATGTACTACACTGTGCGTTTCTTGTATTCTAAGTTTTTCAGGGCAACTCACTCATATACTATGTACTACACTGTGCGTTTCTTATATTCTAAGTTTTTCAGTGCAACTCACTCATATACTATGTACTACACTGTGCGTTTCTTATATTCTAAGTTTTTCAGTGCAACTCGCTCATATACTATGTACTACACTGTGCGTTTCTTATATTCTAAGTTTTTCAGTGCAACTCACTCATATACTATGTACTACACTGTGCGTTTCTTAAATTCTAAGTTTTTCAGTGCAACTCACTCATATACTATGTACTACACTGTTCGTTTCTTACATTCTAAGTTTTTCAGTGCAACTCTCTCATATACTATGTACTACACTGTGCATTTCGTGTAATGCGGGTTTTTCAGTAAATTCTAAGTTTTTCAGTGCAACTCACTCATATACTATGTACTACACTGTGCGTTTCTTATATTCTAAGTTTTTCAGTGCAACTCACTCATATACTATGTACTACACTGTGCGTTTCTTATATTCTAAGTTTTTCAGTGCAACTCACTCATATACTATGTACTACACTGTGCGTTTCTTATATTCTAAGTTTTTCAGTGCAACTCACTCATATACTATGTACTACACTGTGCGTTTCTTATATTCTAAGTTTTTCAGTGCAACTCACTCATATACGATGTACTACACTGTGCATTTCGTGTAATGCAATTTTTTCAGTAAATTCTAAGTTTTTCAGTGCAACTCACTCATATACTATGTACTACACTGTGCGTTTCTTAAATTCTAAGTTTTTCAGTGCAACTCACTCATATACTATGTACTACACTGTGCGTTTCTTATATTCTAAGTTTTTCAGGGCAACTCACTCATATACTATGTACTACACTGTGCGTTTCTTAAATTCTAAGTTTTTCAGTGCAACTCACTCATATACTATGTACTACACTGTGCGTTTCTTATATTCTAAGTTTTTGAGTGCAACTCACTCATATACTATGTACTATACTGTGCGTTTCTTATATTCTAAGTTTTTCAATGCAACTCACTCATATACTATGTACTACACTGTGCGTTTCTTAAATTCTAAGTTTTTCAGTGCAACTCATTCATATACAATGTACTACACTGTGCGTTTCTTAAATTCTAAGTTTTTCAGTGCAACTCACTCATATACTATGTACTACACTGTGCATTTCGTCTAATGCGGGTTTTTCAGTAAATTCTAAGTTTTTCAGTGCAACTTACTCATATACAATGTACTACACTGTGCATTTCGTCTAATGCAGGTTTTTCAGTAAATTCTAAGTTTTTCAGTGCAACTCACTCATATACAATGTACTACACTGTGCATTTCGTCTAATGCGGGTTTTTCAGTAAATTCTAAGTTTTTCAGTGCAACTCACTCATATACAATGTACTACACTGTGCATTTCGTCTAATGCGGGTTTTTCAGTAAATTCTAAGTTTTTCAGTGCAACTCACTCATATACAATGTACTACACTGTGCATTTCGTCTAATGCGGGTTTTTCAGTAAATTCTAAGTTTTTCAGTGCAACTCACTCAAATACAATGTACTACACTGTGCATTTTGTCTAATGCGGGTTTTTCAGTAAATTCTAAGTTTTTCAGTGCAACTCACTCATATACAATGTACTACACTGTGCATTTCGCCTAATGGGGGTTTTTCAGTAAATTCTAAGTTTTTCAGTGCAACTCACTCATACAATGTACTACACTGTGCATTTCGTCTAATGCGGGTTTTTCAGTAAATTCTAAGTTTTTCAGTGCAACTCACTCATATACAATGTACTACACTGTGCATTTCGCCTAATGCGGGTTTTTCAGTAAATTCTAAGTTTTTCAGTGCAACTCACTCATATACAATATACTACACTGTGCATTTCGTCTAATGCGGGTTTTTCAGTAAATTCTAAGTTTTTCAGTGCAACTCACTCATATACAATGTACTACACTGTGCATTTCCTCTAATGCGGGTTTTTCAGTAAATTCTAAGTTTTTCAGTGCAACTCACTCATATACTATGTACTACACTGTGCGTTTCTTATATTCTAAGTTTTTCAGTGCAACTCACTCATATACTATGTACTACACTGTGCGTTTCTTAAATTCTAAGTTTTTCAGTGCAACTCACTCATATACTATGTACTACACTGTGCGTTTCTTATATTCTAAGTTTTTCAGGGCATCTCACTCATATACTATGTACTACACTGTGCGTTTCTTATATTCTAAGTTTTTCAGTGCAACTCACTCATATACTATGTACTACACTGTGCGTTTCTTATATTCTAAGTTTTTCAGTGCAACTCGCTCATATACTATGTACTACACTGTGCGTTTCTTATATTCTAAGTTTTTCAGTGCAACTCACTCATATACTATGTACTACACTGTGCGTTTCTTAAATTCTAAGTTTTTCAGTGCAACTCACTCATATACTATGTACTACACTGTTCGTTTCTTATATTCTAAGTTTTTCAGTGCAACTCTCTCATATACTATGTAATACACTGTGCATTTCGTCTAATGCGGGTTTTTCAGTAAATTCTAAGTTTTTCAGTGCAACTCACTCATATACTATGTACTACACTGTGCGTTTCTTATATTCTAAGTTTTTCAGTGCAACTCACTCATATACTATGTACTACACTGTGCGTTTCTTATATTCTAAGTTTTTCAGTGCAACTCACTCATATACTATGTACAACACTGTGCGTTTCTTATATTCTAAGTTTTTCAGTGCAACTCACTCATATACGATGTACTACACTGTGCATTTCGTGTAATGCAATTTTTTCAGTAAATTCTAAGTTTTTCAGTGCAACTCAATCATATACTATGTACTACACTGTGCGTTTCTTAAATTCTAAGTTTTTCAGTGCAACTCACTCATATACTATGTACTACACTGTGCGTTTCTTATATTCTAAGTTTTTCAGGGCAACTCACTCATATACTATGTACTACACTGTGCGTTTCTTAAATTCTAAGTTTTTCAGTGCAACTCACTCATATACTATGTACTACACTGTGCGTTTCTTATATTCTAAGTTTTTGAGTGCAACTCACTCATATACTATGTACTACACTGTGCGTTTCTTATATTCTAAGTTTTTCAGTGCAACTCACTCATATACTATGTACTACACTGTGCGTTTCTTAAATTCTAAGTTTTTCAGTGCAACTCACTCATATACAATGTACTACACTGTGCGTTTCTTAAATTCTAAGTTTTTCAGTGCAACTCACTCATATACTATGTACTACACTGTGCATTTCGTCTAATGCGGGTTTTTCAGTAAATTCTAAGTTTTTCAGTGCAACTTACTCATAACAATGTACTACACTGTGCATTTCGTCTAATGCAGGTTTTTCAGTAAATTCTAAGTTTTTCAGTGCAACTCACTCATATACAATGTACTACACTGTGCATTTCGTCTAATGCGGGTTTTTCAGTAAATTCTAAGTTTTTCAGTGCAACTCACTCATATACAATGTACTACACTGTGCATTTCGTCTAATGCGGGTTTTTCAGTAAATTCTAAGTTTTTCAGTGCAACTCACTCATATACAATGTACTACACTGTGCATTTTGTCTAATGCGGGTTTTTCAGTAAATTCTAAGTTTTTCAGTGCAACTCACTCATATACAATGTACTACACTGTGCATTTCGCCTAATGGGGGTTTTTCAGTAAATTCTAAGTTTTTCAGTGCAACTCACTCATATACTATGTACTACACTGTGCATTTCGTCTAATGCGGGTTTTTCAGTAAATTCTAAGTTTTTCAGTGCAACTCACTCATATACAATGTACTACACTGTGCATTTCGCCTAATGCGGGTTTTTCAGTAAATTCTAAGTTTTTCAGTGCAACTCACTCATATACAATATACTACACTGTGCATTTCGTCTAATGCGGGTTTTTCAGTAAATTCTAAGTTTTTCAGTGCAACTCACTCATATACAATGTACTACACTGTGCATTTCGTCTAATGCGGGTTTTTCAGTAAATTCTAAGTTTTTCAGTGCAACTCACTCATATACAATGTACTACACTGTGCATTTCCTCTAATGCGGGTTTTTCAGTAAATTCTAAGTTTTTCAGTGCAACTCACTCATATACAATGTACTACACTGTGCATTTCGCCTAATGCGGGTTTTTCAGTAAATTCTAAGTTTTTCAGTGCAACTCACTCATACAATGTACTACACTGTGCATTTCGTCTAATGCGGGTTTTTCAGTAAATTCTAAGTTTTTCAGTGCAACTCACTCATATACAATGTACTACACTGTGCATTTCGTCTAATGCGGGTTTTTCAGTAAATTCTAAGTTTTTCAGTGCAACTCACTCATATACAATATACTACACTGTGCATTTCGTCTAATGCGGGTTTTTCAGTAAATTCTAAGTTTTTCAGTGCAACTCACTCATATACAATGTACTACACTGTGCATTTCGTCTAATGCGGGTTTTTCAGTAAATTCTAAGTTTTTCAGTGCAACTCACTCATATACAATGTACTACACTGTGCATTTCGTCTAATGCGGGTTTTTCAGTAAATTCTAAGTTTTTCAGTGCAATTCACTCATATACTATGTACTACACTGTGCGTTTCTTATATTCTAAGTTTTTCAGTGCAACTCACTCATATACTATGTACTACACTGTGCGTTTCTTAAATTCTAAGTTTTTCAGTGCAACTCACTCATATACTATGTACTACACTGTGCGTTTCTTATATTCTAAGTTTTTCAGGGCAACTCACTCATATACTATGTACTACACTGTGCGTTTCTTATATTCTAAGTTTTTCAGTGCAACTCACTCATATACTATGTACTACACTGTGCGTTTCTTATATTCTAAGTTTTTCAGTGCAACTCGCTCATATACTATGTACTACACTGTGCGTTTCTTATATTCTAAGTTTTTCAGTGCAACTCACTCATATACTATGTACTACACTGTGCGTTTCTTAAATTCTAAGTTTTTCAGTGCAACTCACTCATATACTATGTACTACACTGTTCGTTTCTTATATTCTAAGTTTTTCAGTGCAACTCTCTCATATACTATGTACTACACTGTGCATTTCGTGTAATGCGGGTTTTTCAGTAAATTCTAAGTTTTTCAGTGCAACTCACTCATATACTATGTACTACACTGTGCGTTTCTTATATTCTAAGTTTTTCAGTGCAACTCACTCATATACGATGTACTACACTGTGCATTTCGTGTAATGCAATTTTTTCAGTAAATTCTAAGTTTTTCAGTGCAACTCACTCATATACTATTTACTACACTGTGCGTTTCTTAAATTCTAAGTTTTTCAGTGCAACTCACTCATATACTATGTACTACACTGTGCGTTTCTTATATTCTAAGTTTTTCAGGGCAACTCACTCATATACTATGTACTACACTGTGCGTTTCTTAAATTCTAAGTTTTTCAGTGCAACTCACTCATATACTATGTACTACACTGTGCGTTTCTTATATTCTAAGTTTTTGAGTGCAACTCACTCATATACTATGTACTACACTGTGCGTTTCTTATATTCTAAGTTTTTCAGTGCAACTCACTCATATACTATGTACTACACTGTGCGTTTCTTAAATTCTAAGTTTTTCAGTGCAACTCACTCATATACAATGTACTACACTGTGCGTTTCTTAAATTCTAAGTTTTTCAGTGCAACTCACTCATACAATGTACTACACTGTGCATTTCGTCTAATGCGGGTTTTTCAGTAAATTCTAAGTTTTTCAGTGCAACTCACTCATATACAATGTACTACACTGTGCATTTCGCCTAATGCGGGTTTTTCAGTAAATTCTAAGTTTTTCAGTGCAACTCACTCATATACAATATACTACACTGTGCATTTCGCCTAATGCGGGTTTTTCAGTAAATTCTAAGTTTTTCAGTGCAACTCACTCATATACAATGTACTACACTGTGCATTTCGTCTAATGCGGGTTTTTCAGTAAATTCTAAGTTTTTCAGTGCAACTCACTCATATACAATGTACTACACTGTGCATTTCCTCTAATGCGGGTTTTTCAGTAAATTCTAAGTTTTTCAGTGCAACTCACTCATATACAATGTACTACACTGTGCATTTCGCCTAATGCGGGTTTTTCAGTAAATTCTAAGTTTTTCAGTGCAACTCACTCATACAATGTACTACACTGTGCATTTCGTCTAATGCGGGTTTTTCAGTAAATTCTAAGTTTTTCAGTGCAACTCACTCATATACAATGTACTACACTGTGCATTTCGTCTAATGCGGGTTTTTCAGTAAATTCTAAGTTTTTCAGTGCAACTCACTCATATACAATATACTACACTGTGCATTTCGTCTAATGCGGGTTTTTCAGTAAATTCTAAGTTTTTCAGTGCAACTCACTCATATACAATGTACTACACTGTGCATTTCGTCTAATGCGGGTTTTTCAGTAAATTCTAAGTTTTTCAGTGCAACTCACTCATATACAATGTACTACACTGTGCATTTCGTCTAATGCGGGTTTTTCAGTAAATTCTAAGTTTTTCAGTGCAATTCACTCATATACTATGTACTACACTGTGCGTTTCTTATATTCTAAGTTTTTCAGTGCAACTCACTCATATACTATGTACTACACTGTGCGTTTCTTAAATTCTAAGTTTTTCAGTGCAACTCACTCATATACTATGTACTACACTGTGCGTTTCTTATATTCTAAGTTTTTCAGGGCAACTCACTCATATACTATGTACTACACTGTGCGTTTCTTATATTCTAAGTTTTTCAGTGCAACTCACTCATATACTATGTACTACACTGTGCGTTTCTTATATTCTAAGTTTTTCAGTGCAACTCGCTCATATACTATGTACTACACTGTGCGTTTCTTATATTCTAAGTTTTTCAGTGCAACTCACTCATATACTATGTACTACACTGTGCGTTTCTTAAATTCTAAGTTTTTCAGTGCAACTCACTCATATACTATGTACTACACTGTTCGTTTCTTATATTCTAAGTTTTTCAGTGCAACTCTCTCATATACTATGTACTACACTGTGCATTTCGTGTAATGCGGGTTTTTCAGTAAATTCTAAGTTTTTCAGTGCAACTCACTCATATACTATGTACTACACTGTGCGTTTCTTATATTCTAAGTTTTTCAGTGCAACTCACTCATATACTATGTACTACACTGTGCGTTTCTTATATTCTAAGTTTTTCAGTGCAACTCACTCATATACTATGTACTACACTGTGCGTTTCTTATATTCTAAGTTTTTCAGTGCAACTCACTCATATACGATGTACTACACTGTGCATTTCGTGTAATGCAATTTTTTCAGTAAATTCTAAGTTTTTCAGTGCAACTCACTCATATACTATGTACTACACTGTGCGTTTCTTAAATTCTAAGTTTTTCAGTGCAACTCACTCATATACTATGTACTACACTGTGCGTTTCTTATATTCTAAGTTTTTCAGGGCAACTCACTCATATACTATGTACTACACTGTGCGTTTCTTAAATTCTAAGTTTTTCAGTGCAACTCACTCATATACTATGTACTACACTGTGCGTTTCTTATATTCTAAGTTTTTGAGTGCAACTCACTCATATACTATGTACTACACTGTGCGTTTCTTATATTCTAAGTTTTTCAGTGCAACTCACTCATATACTATGTACTACACTGTGCGTTTCTTAAATTCTAAGTTTTTCAGTGCAACTCACTCATATACAATGTACTACACTGTGCGTTTCTTAAATTCTAAGTTTTTCAGTGCAACTCACTCATATACTATGTACTACACTGTGCATTTCGTCTAATGCGGGTTTTTCAGTAAATTCTAAGTTTTTCAGTGCAACTTACTCATATACAATGTACTACACTGTGCATTTCGTCTAATGCAGGTTTTTCAGTAAATTCTAAGTTTTTCAGTGCAACTCACTCATATACAATGTACTACACTGTGCATTTCGTCTAATGCGGGTTTTTCAGTAAATTCTAAGTTTTTCAGTGCAACTCACTCATATACAATGTACTACACTGTGCATTTCGTCTAATGCGGGTTTTTCAGTAAATTCTAAGTTTTTCAGAGCAACTCACTCATATACAATGTACTACACTGTGCATTTCGTCTAATGCGGGTTTTTCAGTAAATTCTAAGTTTTTCAGTGCAACTCACTCATATACAATGTACTACACTGTGCATTTTGTCTAATGCGGGTTTTTCAGTAAATTCTCAGTTTTTCAGTGCAACTCACTCATATACAATGTACTACACTGTGCATTTCGCCTAATGGGGGTTTTTCAGTAAATTCTAAGTTTTTCAGTGCAACTCACTCATACAATGTACTACACTGTGCATTTCGTCTAATGCGGGTTTTTCAGTAAATTCTAAGTTTTTCAGTGCAACTCACTCATATACAATGTACTACACTGTGCATTTCGCCTAATGCGGGTTTTTCAGTAAATTCTAAGTTTTTCAGTGCAACTCACTCATATACAATATACTACACTGTGCATTTCGTCTAATGCGGGTTTTTCAGTAAATTCTAAGTTTTTCAGTGCAACTCACTCATATACAATGTACTACACTGTGCATTTCGTCTAATGCGGGTTTTTCAGTAAATTCTAAGTTTTTCAGTGCAACTCACTCATATACTATGTACTACACTGTGCGTTTCTTAAATTCTAAGTTTTTCAGTGCAACTCACTCATATACTATGTACTACACTGTGCGTTTCTTATATTCTAAGTTTTTGAGTGCAACTCACTCATATACTATGTACTACACTGTGCGTTTCTTATATTCTAAGTTTTTCAGTGCAACTCACTCATATACTATGTACTACACTGTGCGTTTCTTAAATTCTAAGTTTTTCAGTGCAACTCACTCATATACAATGTACTACACTGTGCGTTTCTTAAATTCTAAGTTTTTCAGTGCAACTCACTCATATACTATGTACTACACTGTGCATTTCGTCTAATGCGGGTTTTTCAGTAAATTCTAAGTTTTTCAGTGCAACTTACTCATATACAATGTACTACACTGTGCATTTCGTCTAATGCAGGTTTTTCAGTAAATTCTAAGTTTTTCAGTGCAACTCACTCATATACAATGTACTACACTGTGCATTTCGTCTAATGCGGGTTTTTCAGTAAATTCTAAGTTTTTCAGTGCAACTCACTCATATACAATGTACTACACTGTGCATTTCGTCTAATGCGGGTTTTTCAGTAAATTCTAAGTTTTTCAGTGCAACTCACTCATATACAATGTACTACACTGTGCATTTCGTCTAATGCGGTTTTTTCAGTAAATTCTAAGTTTTTCAGTGCAACTCACTCATATACAATGTACTACACTGTGCATTTTGTCTAATGCGGGTTTTTCAGTAAATTCTCAGTTTTTCAGTGCAACTCACTCATATACAATGTACTACACTGTGCATTTCGCCTAATGGGGGTTTTTCAGTAAATTCTAAGTTTTTCAGTGCAACTCACTCATACAATGTACTACACTGTGCATTTCGTCTAATGCGGGTTTTTCAGTAAATTCTAAGTTTTTCAGTGCAACTCACTCATATACAATGTACTACACTGTGCATTTCGCCTAATGCGGGTTTTTCAGTAAATTCTAAGTTTTTCAGTGCAACTCACTCATATACAATATACTACACTGTGCATTTCGTCTAATGCGGGTTTTTCAGTAAATTCTAAGTTTTTCAGTGCAACTCACTCATATACAATGTACTACACTGTGCATTTCGTCTAATGCGGGTTTTTCAGTAAATTCTAAGTTTTTCAGTGCAATTCACTCATATACTATGTACTACACTGTGCGTTTCTTATATTCTAAGTTTTTCAGTGCAACTCACTCATATACTATGTACTACACTGTGCGTTTCTTAAATTCTAAGTTTTTCAGTGCAACTCACTCATATACTATGTACTCACACTGTGCGTTTCTTATATTCTAAGTTTTTCAGGGCAACTCACTCATATTCTATGTACTACACTGTGCGTTTCTTATATTCTAAGTTTTTCAGTGCAACTCACTCATATACTATGTACTACACTGTGCGTTTCTTATATTCTAAGTTTTTCAGTGCAACTCGCTCATATACTATGTACTACACTGTGCGTTTCTTATATTCTAAATTTTTCAGTGCAACTCACTCATATACTATGTACTACACTGTGCGTTCTTAAATTCTAAGTTTTTCAGTGCAACTCACTCATATACTATGTACTACACTGTTCGTTTCTTATATTCTAAGTTTTTCAGTGCAACTCTCTCATATACTATGTACTACACTGTGCATTTCGTGTAATGCGGGTTTTTCAGTAAATTCTAAGTTTTTCAGTGCAACTCACTCATATACTATGTACTACACTGTGTGTTTCTTATATTCTAAGTTTTTCAGTGCAACTCACTCATATACTATGTACTACACTGTGCGTTTCTTATATTCTAAGTTTTTCAGTGCAACTCACTCATATACAATGTACTACACTGTGCATTTCGTCTAATGCGGGTTTTTCAGTAAATTCTAAGTTTTTCAGTGCAATTCACTCATATACTATGTACTACACTGTGCGTTTCTTATATTCTAAGTTTTTCAGTGCAAACTCACTCCATATACGATGTACTACACTGTGCATTTCGTGTAATGCAATTTTTTCAGTAAATTCTAAGTTTTTCAGTGCAACTCACTCATATACTATGTACTACACTGTGCGTTTCTTAAATTCTAAGTTTTTCAGTGCAACTCACTCATATACTATGTACTACACTGTGCGTTTCTTATATTCTAAGTTTTCAGGGCAACTCACTCATATACTATGTACTACACTGTGCGTTTCTTAAATTCTAAGTTTTTCAGTGCAACTCACTCATATACTATGTACTACACTGTGCGTTTCTTATATTCTAAGTTTTTGAGTGCAACTCACTCATATACTATGTACTACACTGTGCGTTTCTTATATTCTAAGTTTTTCAGTGCAACTCACTCATATACTATGTACTACACTGTGCGTTTCTTAAATTCTAAGTTTTTCAGTGCAACTCACTCATATACAATGTACTACACTGTGCGTTTCTTAAATTCTAAGTTTTTCAGTGCAACTCACTCATATACTATGTACTACACTGTGCATTTCGTCTAATGCGGGTTTTTCAGTAAATTCTAAGTTTTTCAGTGCAACTTACTCATATACAATGTACTACACCTGTGCATTTCGTCTAATGCAGGTTTTTCAGTAAATTCTAAGTTTTTCAGTGCAACTCACTCATATACAATGTACTACACTGTGCATTTCGTCTAATGCGGGTTTTTCAGTAAATTCTAAGTTTTTCAGTGCAACTCACTCATATACAATGTACTACACTGTGCATTTCGTCTAATGCGGGTTTTTCAGTAAATTCTAAGTTTTTCAGTGCAACTCACTCATATACAATGTACTACACTGTGCATTTCGTCTAATGCGGGTTTTTCAGTAAATTCTAAGTTTTTCAGTGCAACTCACTCATATACAATGTACTACACTGTGCATTTTGTCTAATGCGGGTTTTTCAGTAAATTCTCAGTTTTTCAGTGCAACTCACTCATATACAATGTACTACACTGTGCATTTCGCCTAATGGGGGTTTTTCAGTAAATTCTAAGTTTTTCAGTGCAACTCACTCATACAATGTACTACACTGTGCATTTCGTCTAATGCGGGTTTTTCAGTAAATTCTAAGTTTTTCAGTGCAACTCACTCATATACAATGTACTACACTGTGCATTTCGCCTAATGCGGGTTTTTCAGTAAATTCTAAGTTTTTCAGTGCAACTCACTCATATACAATATACTACCACTGTGCATTTCGTCTAATGCGGGTTTTTCAGTAAATTCTAAGTTTTTCAGTGCAACTCACTCATATACAATGTACTACACTGTGCATTTCGTCTAATGCGGGTTTTTCAGTAAATTCTAAGTTTTTCAGTGCAACTCACTCATATACTATGTACTACACTGTGCGTTTCTTAAATTCTAAGTTTTTCAGTGCAACTCACTCATATACTATGTACTACACTGTTCGTTTCTTATATTCTAAGTTTTTCAGTGCAACTCTCTCATATACTATGTACTACACTGTGCATTTCGTGTAATGCGGGTTTTTCAGTAAATTCTAAGTTTTTCAGTGCAACTCACTCATATACTATGTACTACACTGTGCGTTTCTTATATTCTAAGTTTTTCAGTGCAACTCACTCATATACTATGTACTACACTGTGCGTTTCTTATATTCTAAGTTTTTCAGTGCAACTCACTCATATACTATGTACTACACTGTGCGTTTCTTATATTCTAAGTTTTTCAGTGCAACTCACTCATATACGATGTACTACACTGTGCATTTCGTGTAATGCAATTTTTTCAGTAAATTCTAAGTTTTTCAGTGCAACTCACTCATATACTATGTACTACACTGTGCGTTTCTTAAATTCTAAGTTTTTCAGTGCAACTCACTCATATACTATGTACTACACTGTGCGTTTCTTATATTCTAAGTTTTTCAGGGCAACTCACTCATATACTATGTACTACACTGTGCGTTTCTTAAATCTAAGTTTTTCAGTGCAACTCACTCATATACTATGTACTACACTGTGCGTTTCTTATATTCTAAGTTTTTGAGTGCAACTCACTCATATACTATGTACTACACTGTGCGTTTCTTATATTCTAAGTTTTTCAGTGCAACTCACTCATATACTATGTACTACACTGTGCGTTTCTTAAATTCTAAGTTTTTCAGTGCAACTCACTCATATACAATGTACTACACTGTGCGTTTCTTAAATTCTAAGTTTTTCAGTGCAACTCACTCATATACTATGTACTACACTGTGCATTTCGCCTAATGCGGGTTTTTCAGTAAATTCTAAGTTTTTCAGTGCAACTCACTCATATACAATATACTACACTGTGCATTTCGTCTAATGCGGGTTTTTCAGTAAATTCTAAGTTTTTCAGTGCAACTCACTCATATACAATGTACTACACTGTGCATTTCGTCTAATGCGGGTTTTTCAGTAAATTCTAAGTTTTTCAGTGCAACTCACTCATATACAATGTACTACACTGTGCATTTCCTCTAATGCGGGTTTTTCAGTAAATTCTAAGTTTTTCAGTGCAACTCACTCATATACAATGTACTACACTGTGCATTTCGCCTAATGCGGGTTTTTCAGTAAATTCTAAGTTTTTCAGTGCAACTCACTCAACTATACAATGTACTACACTGTGCATTTCGTCTAATGCGGGTTTTTCAGTAAATTCTAAGTTTTTCAGTGCAACTCACTCATATACAATGTACTACACTGTGCATTTCGTCTAATGCGGGTTTTTCAGTAAATTCTAAGTTTTTCAGTGCAACTCACTCATATACAATATACTACACTGTGCATTTCGTCTAATGCGGGTTTTTCAGTAAATTCTAAGTTTTTCAGTGCAACTCACTCATATACAATGTACTACACTGTGCATTTCGTCTAATGCGGGTTTTTCAGTAAATTCTAAGTTTTTCAGTGCAACTCACTCATATACAATGTACTACACTGTGCATTTCGTCTAATGCGGGTTTTTCAGTAAATTCTAAGTTTTTCAGTGCAATTCACTCATATACTATGTACTACACTGTGCGTTTCTTATATTCTAAGTTTTTCAGTGCAACTCACTCATATACTATGTACTACACTGTGCGTTTCTTAAATTCTAAGTTTTTCAGTGCAACTCACTCATATACTATGTACTACACTGTGCGTTTCTTATATTCTACAGTTTTTCAGGGCAACTCACTCATATACTATGTACTACACTGTGCGTTTCTTATATTCTAAGTTTTTCAGTGCAACTCACTCATATACTATGTACTACACTGTGCGTTTCTTATATCTAAGTTTTTCACTGCAACTCGCTCATATACTATGTACTACACTGTGCGTTTCTTATATTCTAAGTTTTTCAGTGCAACTCACTCATATACTATGTACTACACTGTGCGTTTCTTAAATTCTAAGTTTTTCAGTGCAACTCACTCATATACTATGTACTACACTGTTCGTTTCTTATATTCTAAGTTTTTCAGTGCAACTCTCTCATATACTATGTACTACACTGTGCATTTCGTGTAATGCGGGTTTTTCAGTAAATTCTAAGTTTTTCAGTGCAACTCACTCATATACTATGTACTACACTGTGCGTTTCTTATATTCTAAGTTTTTCAGTGCAACTCACTCATATACTATGTACTACACTGTGCGTTTCTTATATTCTAAGTTTTTCAGTGCAACTCACTCATATACTATGTACTACACTGTGCGTTTCTTATATTCTAAGTTTTTCAGTGCAACTCACTCATATACGATGTACTACACTGTGCATTTCGTGTAATGCAATTTTTTCAGTAAATTCTAAGTTTTTCAGTGCAACTCACTCATATACTATGTACTACACTGTGCGTTTCTTAAATTCTAAGTTTTTCAGTGCAACTCACTCATATACTATGTACTACACTGTGCGTTTCTTATATTCTAAGTTTTTCAGGGCAACTCACTCATATACTATGTACTACACTGTGCGTTTCTTAAATTCTAAGTTTTTCAGTGCAACTCACTCATATACTATGTACTACACTGTGCGTTTCTTATATTCTAAGTTTTTGAGTGCAACTCACTCATATACTATGTACTACACTGTGCGTTTCTTATATTCTAAGTTTTTCAGTGCAACTCACTCATATACTATGTACTACACTGTGCGTTTCTTAAATTCTAAGTTTTTCAGTGCAACTCACTCATATACAATGTACTACACTGTGCGTTTCTTAAATTCTAAGTTTTTCAGTGCAACTCACTCATATACTATGTACTACACTGTGCATTTCGTCTAATGCGGGTATTTCAGTAAATTCTAAGTTTTTCAGTGCAACTTACTCATATACAATGTACTACACTGTGCATTTCGTCTAATGCAGGTTTTTCAGTAAATTCTAAGTTTTTCAGTGCAACTCACTCATATACAATGTACTACACTGTGCATTTCGTCTAATGCGGGTTTTTCAGTAAATTCTAAGTTTTTCAGTGCAACTCACTCATATACAATGTACTACACTGTGCATTTCGTCTAATGCGGGTTTTTCAGTAAATTCTAAGTTTTTCAGTGCAACTCACTCATATACAATGTACTACACTGTGCATTTCGTCTAATGCGGGTTTTTCAGTAAATTCTAAGTTTTTCAGTGCAACTCACTCATATACAATGTACTACACTGTGCATTTTGTCTAATGCGGGTTTTTCAGTAAATTCTCAGTTTTTCAGTGCAACTCACTCATATACAATGTACTACACTGTGCATTTCGCCTAATGGGGGTTTTTCAGTAAATTCTAAGTTTTTCAGTGCAACTCACTCATACAATGTACTACACTGTGCATTTCGTCTAATGCGGGTTTTTCAGTAAATTCTAAGTTTTTCAGTGCAACTCACTCATATACAATGTACTACACTGTGCATTTCGCCTAATGCGGGTTTTTCAGTAAATTCTAAGTTTTTCAGTGCAACTCACTCATATACAATATACTACACTGTGCATTTCGTCTAATGCGGGTTTTTCAGTAAATTCTAAGTTTTTCAGTGCAACTCACTCATATACAATGTACTACACTGTGCATTTCGTCTAATGCGGGTTTTTCAGTAAATTCTAAGTTTTTCAGTGCAATTCACTCATATACTATGTACTACACTGTGCGTTTCTTATATTCTAAGTTTTTCAGTGCAACTCACTCATATACTATGTACTACACTGTGCGTTTCTTAAATTCTAAGTTTTTCAGTGCAACTCACTCATATACTATGTACTACACTGTGCGTTTCTTATATTCTAAGTTTTTCAGGGCAACTCACTCATATACTATGTACTACAATGTGCGTTTCTTATATTCTAAGTTTTTCAGTGCAACTCACTCATATACTATGTACTACACTGTGCGTTTCTTATATTCTAAGTTTTTCAGTGCAACTCGCTCATATACTATGTACTACACTGTGCGTTTCTTATATTCTAAGTTTTTCAGTGCAACTCGCTCATATACTATGTACTACACTGTGCGTTTCTTAAATTCTAAGTTTTTCAGTGCAACTCACTCATATACTATGTACTACACTGTTCGTTTCTTATATTCTAAGTTTTTCAGTGCAACTCTCTCATATACTATGTACTACACTGTGCATTTCGTGTAATGCGGGTTTTTCAGTAAATTCTAAGTTTTTCAGTGCAACTCACTCATATACTATGTACTACACTGTGCGTTTCTTATATTCTAAGTTTTTCAGTGCAACTCACTCATATACTATGTACTACACTGTGCGTTTCTTAAATTCTAAGTTTTTCAGTGCAACTCACTCATATACAATGTACTACACTGTGCGTTTCTTAAATTCTAAGTTTTTCAGTGCAACTCACTCATATACTATGTACTACACTGTGCATTTCGCCTAATGCGGGTTTTTCAGTAAATTCTAAGTTTTTCAGTGCAACTCACTCATATACAATATACTACACTGTGCATTTCGTCTAATGCGGGTTTTTCAGTAAATTCTAAGTTTTTCAGTGCAACTCACTCATATACAATGTACTACACTGTGCATTTCGTCTAATGCGGGTTTTTCAGTAAATTCTAAGTTTTTCAGTGCAACTCACTCATATACAATGTACTACACTGTGCATTTCCTCTAATGCGGGTTTTTTAGTAAATTCTAAGTTTTTCAGTGCAACTCACTCATATACAATGTACTACACTGTGCATTTCGCCTAATGCGGGTTTTTCAGTAAATTCTAAGTTTTTCAGTGCAACTCACTCATACAATGTACTACACTGTGCATTTCGTCTAATGCGGGTTTTTCAGTAAATTCTAAGTTTTTCAGTGCAACTCACTCATATACAATGTACTACACTGTGCATTTCGTCTAATGCGGGTTTTTCAGTAAATTCTAAGTTTTTCAGTGCAACTCACTCATATACAATATACTACACTGTGCATTTCGTCTAATGCGGGTTTTTCAGTAAATTCTAAGTTTTTCAGTGCAACTCACTCATATACAATGTACTACACTGTGCATTTCGTCTAATGCGGGTTTTTCAGTAAATTCTAAGTTTTTCAGTGCAACTCACTCATATACAATGTACTACACTGTGCATTTCGTCTAATGCGGGTTTTTCAGTAAATTCTAAGTTTTTCAGTGCAATTCACTCATATACTATGTACTACACTGTGCGTTTCTTATATTCTAAGTTTTTCAGTGCAACTCACTCATATACTATGTACTACACTGTGCGTTTCTTAAATTCTAAGTTTTTCAGTGCAACTCACTCATATACTATGTACTACACTGTGCGTTTCTTATATTCTAAGTTTTTCAGGGCAACTCACTCATATACTATGTACTACACTGTGCGTTTCTTATATTCTAAGTTTTTCAGTGCAACTCACTCATATACTATGTACTACACTGTGCGTTTCTTATATTCTAAGTTTTTCAGTGCAACTCGCTCATATACTATGTACTACACTGTGCGTTTCTTATATTCTAAGTTTTTCAGTGCAACTCACTCATATACTATGTACTACACTGTGCGTTTCTTAAATTCTAAGTTTTTCAGTGCAACTCACTCATATACTATGTACTACACTGTTCGTTTCTTATATTCTAAGTTTTTCAGTGCAACTCTCTCATATACTATGTACTACACTGTGCATTTCGTGTAATGCGGGTTTTTCAGTAAATTCTAAGTTTTTCAGTGCAACTCACTCATATACTATGTACTACACTGTGCGTTTCTTATATTCTAAGTTTTTCAGTGCAACTCACTCATATACTATGTACTACACTGTGCGTTTCTTATATTCTAAGTTTTTCAGTGCAACTCACTCATATACTATGTACTACACTGTGCGTTTCTTATATTCTAAGTTTTTCAGTGCAACTCACTCATATACGATGTACTACACTGTGCATTTCGTGTAATGCAATTTTTTCAGTAAATTCTAAGTTTTTCAGTGCAACTCACTCATATACTATGTACTACACTGTGCGTTTCTTAAATTCTAAGTTTTTCAGTGCAACTCACTCATATACTATGTACTACACTGTGCGTTTCTTATATTCTAAGTTTTTCAGGGCAACTCACTCATATACTATGTACTACACTGTGCGTTTCTTAAATTCTAAGTTTTTCAGTGCAACTCACTCATATACTATGTACTACACTGTGCGTTTCTTATATTCTAAGTTTTTGAGTGCAACTCACTCATATACTATGTACTACACTGTGCGTTTCTTATATTCTAAGTTTTTCAGTGCAACTCACTCATATACTATGTACTACACTGTGCGTTTCTTAAATTCTAAGTTTTTCAGTGCAACTCACTCATATACAATGTACTACACTGTGCGTTTCTTAAATTCTAAGTTTTTCAGTGCAACTCACTCATATACTATGTACTACACTGTGCATTTCGTCTAATGCGGGTTTTTCAGTAAATTCTAAGTTTTTCAGTGCAACTTACTCATATACAATGTACTACACTGTGCATTTCGTCTAATGCAGGTTTTTCAGTAAATTCTAAGTTTTTCAGTGCAACTCACTCATATACAATGTACTATACTGTGCATTTCGTCTAATGCGGGTTTTTCAGTAAATTCTAAGTTTTTCAGTGCAACTCACTCATATACAATGTACTACACTGTGCATTTCGTCTAATGCGGGTTTTTCAGTAAATTCTAAGTTTTTCAGTGCAACTCACTCATATACAATGTACTACACTGTGCATTTCGTCTAATGCGGGTTTTTCAGTAAATTCTAAGTTTTTCAGTGCAACTCACTCATATACAATGTACTACACTGTGCATTTTGTCTAATGCGGGTTTTTCAGTAAATTCTCAGTTTTTCAGTGCAACTCACTCATATACAATGTACTACACTGTGCATTTCGCCTAATGGGGGTTTTTCAGTAAATTCTAAGTTTTTCAGTGCAACTCACTCATACAATGTACTACACTGTGCATTTCGTCTAATGCGGGTTTTTCAGTAAATTCTAAGTTTTTCAGTGCAACTCACTCATATACAATGTACTACACTGTGCATTTCGCCTAATGCGGGTTTTTCAGTAAATTCTAAGTTTTTCAGTGCAACTCACTCATATACAATATACTACACTGTGCATTTCGTCTAATGCGGGTTTTTCAGTAAATTCTAAGTTTTTCAGTGCAACTCACTCATATACAATGTACTACACTGTGCATTTCGTCTAATGCGGGTTTTTCAGTAAATTCTAAGTTTTTCAGTGCAATTCACTCATATACTATGTACTACACTGTGCGTTTCTTATATTCTAAGTTTTTCAGTGCAACTCACTCATATACTATGTACTACACTGTGCGTTTCTTAAATTCTAAGTTTTTCAGTGCAACTCACTCATATACTATGTACTACACTGTGCGTTTCTTATATTCTAAGTTTTTCAGGGCAACTCACTCATATACTATGTACTACACTGTGCGTTTCTTATATTCTAAGTTTTTCAGTGCAACTCACTCATATACTATGTACTACACTGTGCGTTTCTTATATTCTAAGTTTTTCAGTGCAACTCGCTCATATACTATGTACTACACTGTGCGTTTCTTATATTCTAAGTTTTTCAGTGCAACTCACTCATATACTATGTACTACACTGTGCGTTTCTTAAATTCTAAGTTTTTCAGTGCAACTCACTCATATACTATGTACTACACTGTTCGTTTCTTATATTCTAAGTTTTTCAGTGCAACTCTCTCATATACTATGTACTACACTGTGCATTTCGTGTAATGCGGGTTTTTCAGTAAATTCTAAGTTTTTCAGTGCAACTCACTCATATACTATGTACTACACTGTGCGTTTCTTATATTCTAAGTTTTTCAGTGCAACTCACTCATATACTATGTACTACACTGTGCGTTTCTTATATTCTAAGTTTTTCAGTGCAACTCACTCATATACTATGTACTACACTGTGCGTTTCTTATATTCTAAGTTTTTCAGTGCAACTCACTCATATACGATGTACTACACTGTGCATTTCGTGTAATGCAATTTTTTCAGTAAATTCTAAGTTTTTCAGTGCAACTCACTCATATACTATGTACTACACTGTGCGTTTCTTAAATTCTAAGTTTTTCAGTGCAACTCACTCATATACTATGTACTACACTGTGCGTTTCTTATATTCTAAGTTTTTCAGGGCAACTCACTCATATACTATGTACTACACTGTGCGTTTCTTAAATTCTAAGTTTTTCAGTGCAACTCACTCATATACTATGTACTACACTGTGCGTTTCTTATATTCTAAGTTTTTGAGTGCAACTCACTCATATACTATGTACTACACTGTGCGTTTCTTATATTCTAAGTTTTTCAGTGCAACTCACTCATATACTATGTACTACACTGTGCGTTTCTTAAATTCTAAGTTTTTCAGTGCAACTCACTCATATACAATGTACTACACTGTGCGTTTCTTAAATTCTAAGTTTTTCAGTGCAACTCACTCATATACTATGTACTACACTGTGCATTTCGTCTAATGCGGGTTTTTCAGTAAATTCTAAGTTTTTCAGTGAAACTCACTCATATACAATGTACTACACTGTGCATTTCGTCTAATGCGGGTTTTTCAGTAAATTCTAAATTTTTCAGTGCGACTCACTCATATACTATGTACTACACTGTGCATTTCGTCTAATGCGGGTTTTTCAGTAAATTCTAAGTTTTTCAGTGAAACTCACTCATATACAATGTACTACACTGTGCATTTCGCCTAATGCAGGTTTTTCAGTAAATTCTAAGTTTTTCAGTGCAACTCACTCATATACAATGTACTACACTGTGCATTTCGTCTAATGCGGGTTTTTCAGTAAATTCTAAGTTTTTCAGTGCAACTCACTCATATACTATGTACTACACTGTGCATTTCGTCTAATGCGGGTTTTTCAGTAAATTCTAAGTTTTTCAGTGCAACTCACTCATATACAATGTACTACACTGTGCATTTCGTCTAATGCGGGTTTTTCAGTAAATTCTAAGTTTTTCAGTGCAACTCACTCATATACAATGTACTACACTGTGCATTTTGTCTAATGCGGGTTTTTCAGTAAATTCTCAGTTTTTCAGTGCAACTCACTCATATACAATGTACTACACTGTGCATTTCGCCTAATGGGGGTTTTTCAGTAAATTCTAAGTTTTTCAGTGCAACTCACTCATACAATGTACTACACTGTGCATTTCGTCTAATGCGGGTTTTTCAGTAAATTCTAAGTTTTTCAGTGCAACTCACTCATATACAATGTACTACACTGTGCATTTCGCCTAATGCGGGTTTTTCAGTAAATTCTAAGTTTTTCAGTGCAACTCACTCATATACAATGTACTACACTGTGCATTTCGTCTAATGCGGGTTTTTCAGTAAATTCTAAGTTTTTCAGTGCAATTCACTCATATACTATGTACTACACTGTGCGTTTCTTATATTCTAAGTTTTTCAGTGCAACTCACTCATATACTATGTACTACACTGTGCGTTTCTTAAATTCTAAGTTTTTCAGTGCAACTCACTCATATACTATGTACTACACTGTGCGTTTCTTATATTCTAAGTTTTTCAGGGCAACTCACTCATATACTATGTACTACACTGTGCGTTTCTTATATTCTAAGTTTTTCAGTGCAACTCACTCATATACTATGTACTATACTGTGCGTTTCTTATATTCTAAGTTTTTCAGTGCAACTCGCTCATATACTATGTACTACACTGTGCGTTTCTTATATTCTAAGTTTTTCAGTGCAACTCACTCATATACTATGTACTACACTGTGCGTTTCTTAAATTCTAAGTTTTTCAGTGCAACTCACTCATATACTATGTACTACACTGTTCGTTTCTTATATTCTAAGTTTTTCAGTGTAACTCTCTCATATACTATGTACTACACTGTGCATTTCGTGTAATGCGGGTTTTTCAGTAAATTCTAAGTTTTTCAGTGCAACTCACTCATATACTATGTACTACACTGTGCGTTTCTTATATTCTAAGTTTTTCAGTGCAACTCACTCATATACTATGTACTACACTGTGCGTTTCTTATATTCTAAGTTTTTCAGTGCAACTCACTCATATACTATGTACTACACTGTGCGTTTCTTATATTCTAAGTTTTTCAGTGCAACTCACTCATATACGATGTACTACACTGTGCATTTCCTGTAATGCAATTTTTTCAGTAAATTCTAAGTTTTTCAGTGCAACTCACTCATATACTATGTACTACACTGTGCGTTTCTTAAATTCTAAGTTTTTCAGTGCAACTCACTCATATACTATGTACTACACTGTGCGTTTCTTATATTCTAAGTTTTTCAGGGCAACTCACTCATATACTATGTACTACACTGTGCGTTTCTTAAATTCTAAGTTTTTCAGTGCAACTCACTCATATACTATGTACTACACTGTGCGTTTCTTATATTCTAAGTTTTTGAGTGCAACTCACTCATATACTATGTACTACACTGTGCGTTTCTTATATTCTAAGTTTTTCAGTGCAACTCACTCATATACTATGTACTACACTGTGCGTTTCTTAAATTCTAAGTTTTTCAGTGCAACTCACTCATATACAATGTACTACACTGTGCGTTTCTTAAATTCTAAGTTTTCAGTGCAACTCACTCATATACTATGTACTACACTGTGCATTTCGTCTAATGCGGGTTTTTCAGTAAATTCTAAGTTTTTCAGTGCAACTTACTCATATACAATGTACTACACTGTGCATTTCGTCTAATGCAGGTTTTTCAGTAAATTCTAAGTTTTTCAGTGCAACTCACTCATATACAATGTACTACACTGTGCATTTCGTCTAATGCGGGTTTTTCAGTAAATTCTAAGTTTTTCAGTGCAACTCACTCATATACATTGTACTACACTGTGCATTTCGTCTAATGCGGGTTTTTCAGTAAATTCTAAGTTTTTCAGTGCAACTCACTCATATACAATGTACTACACTGTGCATTTCGTCTAATGCGGGTTTTTCAGTAAATTCTAAGTTTTTCAGTGCAACTCACTCATATACAATGTACTACACTGTGCATTTTGTCTAATGCGGGTTTTTCAGTAAATTCTCAGTTTTTCAGTGCAACTCACTCATATACAATGTACTACACTGTGCATTTCGCCTAATGGGGGTTTTTCAGTAAATTCTAAGTTTTTCAGTGCAACTCACTCATACAATGTACTACACTGTGCATTTCGTCTAATGCGGGTTTTTCAGTAAATTCTAAGTTTTTCAGTGCAACTCACTCATATACAATGTACTACACTGTGCATTTCGCCTAATGCGGGTTTTTCAGTAAATTCTAAGTTTTTCAGTGCAACTCACTCATATACAATATACTACACTGTGCATTTCGTCTAATGCGGGTTTTTCAGTAAATTCTAAGTTTTTCAGTGCAACTCACTCATATACAATGTACTACACTGTGCATTTCGTCTAATGCGGGTTTTTCAGTAAATTCTAAGTTTTTCAGTGCAACTCACTCATATACAATGTACTACACTGTGCATTTCCTCTAATGCGGGTTTTTCAGTAAATTCTAAGTTTTTCAGTGCAACTCACTCATATACAATGTACTACACTGTGCATTTCGCCTAATGCGGGTTTTTCAGTAAATTCTAAGTTTTTCAGTGCAACTCACTCATACAATGTACTACACTGTGCATTTCGTCTAATGCGGGTTTTTCAGTAAATTCTAAGTTTTTCAGTGCAACTCACTCATATACAATGTACTACACTGTGCATTTCGTCTAATGCGGGTTTTTCAGTAAATTCTAAGTTTTTCAGTGCAACTCACTCATATACAATGTACTACACTGTGCATTTCGCCTAATGCGGGTTTTTCAGTAAATTCTAAGTTTTTCAGTGCAACTCACTCATATACAATATACTACACTGTGCATTTCGTCTAATGCGGGTTTTTCAGTAAATTCTAAGTTTTTCAGTGCAACTCACTCATATACAATGTACTACACTGTGCATTTCGTCTAATGCGGGTTTTTCAGTAAATTCTAAGTTTTTCAGTGCAATTCACTCATATACTATGTACTACACTGTGCGTTTCTTATATTCTAAGTTTTTCAGTGCAACTCACTCATATACTATGTACTACACTGTGCGTTTCTTAAATTCTAAGTTTTTCAGTGCAACTCACTCATATACTATGTACTACACTGTGCGTTTCTTATATTCTAAGTTTTTCAGGGCAACTCACTCATATACTATGTACTACACTGTGCGTTTCTTATATTCTAAGTTTTTCAGTGCAACTCACTCATATACTATGTACTACACTGTGCGTTTCTTATATTCTAAGTTTTTCAGTGCAACTCGCTCATATACTATGTACTACACTGTGCGTTTCTTATATTCTAAGTTTTTCAGTGCAACTCACTCATATACTATGTACTACACTGTGCGTTTCTTAAATTCTAAGTTTTTCAGTGCAACTCACTCATATACTATGTACTACACTGTTCGTTTCTTATATTCTAAGTTTTTCAGTGCAACTCTCTCATATACTATGTACTACACTGTGCATTTCGTGTAATGCGGGTTTTTCAGTAAATTCTAAGTTTTTCAGTGCAACTCACTCATATACTATGTACTACACTGTGCGTTTCTTATATTCTAAGTTTTTCAGTGCAACTCACTCATATACTATGTACTACACTGTGCGTTTCTTATATTCTAAGTTTTTCAGTGCAACTCACTCATATACTATGTACTACACTGTGCGTTTCTTATATTCTAAGTTTTTCAGTGCAACTCACTCATATACGATGTACTACACTGTGCATTTCGTGTAATGCAATTTTTTCAGTAAATTCTAAGTTTTTCAGTGCAACTCACTCATATACTATGTACTACACTGTGCGTTTCTTAAATTCTAAGTTTTTCAGTGCAACTCACTCATATACTATGTACTACACTGTGCGTTTCTTATATTCTAAGTTTTTCAGGGCAACTCACTCATATACTATGTACTACACTGTGCGTTTCTTAAATTCTAAGTTTTTCAGTGCAACTCACTCATATACTATGTACTACACTGTGCGTTTCTTATATTCTAAGTTTTTGAGTGCAACTCACTCATATACTATGTACTACACTGTGCGTTTCTTATATTCTAAGTTTTTCAGTGCAACTCACTCATATACTATGTACTACACTGTGCGTTTCTTAAATTCTAAGTTTTTCAGTGCAACTCACTCATATACAATGTACTACACTGTGCGTTTCTTAAATTCTAAGTTTTTCAGTGCAACTCACTCATATACTATGTACTACACTGTGCATTTCGTCTAATGCGGGTTTTTCAGTAAATTCTAAGTTTTTCAGTGAAACTCACTCATATACAATGTACTACACTGTGCATTTCGTCTAATGCGGGTTTTTCAGTAAATTCTAAATTTTTCAGTGCGACTCACTCATATACTATGTACTACACTGTGCATTTCGTCTAATGCGGGTTTTTCAGTAAATTCTAAGTTTTTCAGTGAAACTCACTCATATACAATGTACTACACTGTGCATTTCGCCTAATGCAGGTTTTTCAGTAAATTCTAAGTTTTTCAGTGCAACTCACTCATATACAATGTACTACACTGTGCATTTCGTCTAATGCGGGTTTTTCAGTAAATTCTAAGTTTTTCAGTGCAACTCACTCATATACTATGTACTACACTGTGCATTTCGTCTAATGCGGGTTTTTCAGTAAATTCTAAGTTTTTCAGTGCAACTCACTCATATACAATGTACTACACTGTGCATTTCGTCTAATGCGGGTTTTTCAGTAAATTCTAAGTTTTTCAGTGCAACTCACTCATATACAATGTACTACACTGTGCATTTTGTCTAATGCGGGTTTTTCAGTAAATTCTCAGTTTTTCAGTGCAACTCACTCATATACAATGTACTACACTGTGCATTTCGCCTAATGGGGGTTTTTCAGTAAATTCTAAGTTTTTCAGTGCAACTCACTCATACAATGTACTACACTGTGCATTTCGTCTAATGCGGGTTTTTCAGTAAATTCTAAGTTTTTCAGTGCAACTCACTCATATACAATGTACTACACTGTGCATTTCGCCTAATGCGGGTTTTTCAGTAAATTCTAAGTTTTTCAGTGCAACTCACTCATATACAATGTACTACACTGTGCATTTCGTCTAATGCGGGTTTTTCAGTAAATTCTAAGTTTTTCAGTGCAATTCACTCATATACTATGTACTACACTGTGCGTTTCTTATATTCTAAGTTTTTCAGTGCAACTCACTCATATACTATGTACTACACTGTGCGTTTCTTAAATTCTAAGTTTTTCAGTGCAACTCACTCATATACTATGTACTACACTGTGCGTTTCTTATATTCTAAGTTTTTCAGGGCAACTCACTCATATACTATGTACTACACTGTGCGTTTCTTATATTCTAAGTTTTTCAGTGCAACTCACTCATATACTATGTACTATACTGTGCGTTTCTTATATTCTAAGTTTTTCAGTGCAACTCGCTCATATACTATGTACTACACTGTGCGTTTCTTATATTCTAAGTTTTTCAGTGCAACTCACTCATATACTATGTACTACACTGTGCGTTTCTTAAATTCTAAGTTTTTCAGTGCAACTCACTCATATACTATGTACTACACTGTTCGTTTCTTATATTCTAAGTTTTTCAGTGTAACTCTCTCATATACTATGTACTACACTGTGCATTTCGTGTAATGCGGGTTTTTCAGTAAATTCTAAGTTTTTCAGTGCAACTCACTCATATACTATGTACTACACTGTGCGTTTCTTATATTCTAAGTTTTTCAGTGCAACTCACTCATATACTATGTACTACACTGTGCGTTTCTTATATTCTAAGTTTTTCAGTGCAACTCACTCATATACTATGTACTACACTGTGCGTTTCTTATATTCTAAGTTTTTCAGTGCAACTCACTCATATACGATGTACTACACTGTGCATTTCCTGTAATGCAATTTTTTCAGTAAATTCTAAGTTTTTCAGTGCAACTCACTCATATACTATGTACTACACTGTGCGTTTCTTAAATTCTAAGTTTTTCAGTGCAACTCACTCATATACTATGTACTACACTGTGCGTTTCTTATATTCTAAGTTTTTCAGGGCAACTCACTCATATACTATGTACTACACTGTGCGTTTCTTAAATTCTAAGTTTTTCAGTGCAACTCACTCATATACTATGTACTACACTGTGCGTTTCTTATATTCTAAGTTTTTGAGTGCAACTCACTCATATACTATGTACTACACTGTGCGTTTCTTATATTCTAAGTTTTTCAGTGCAACTCACTCATATACTATGTACTACACTGTGCGTTTCTTAAATTCTAAGTTTTTCAGTGCAACTCACTCATATACAATGTACTACACTGTGCGTTTCTTAAATTCTAAGTTTTCAGTGCAACTCACTCATATACTATGTACTACACTGTGCATTTCGTCTAATGCGGGTTTTTCAGTAAATTCTAAGTTTTTCAGTGCAACTTACTCATATACAATGTACTACACTGTGCATTTCGTCTAATGCAGGTTTTTCAGTAAATTCTAAGTTTTTCAGTGCAACTCACTCATATACAATGTACTACACTGTGCATTTCGTCTAATGCGGGTTTTTCAGTAAATTCTAAGTTTTTCAGTGCAACTCACTCATATACATTGTACTACACTGTGCATTTCGTCTAATGCGGGTTTTTCAGTAAATTCTAAGTTTTTCAGTGCAACTCACTCATATACAATGTACTACACTGTGCATTTCGTCTAATGCGGGTTTTTCAGTAAATTCTAAGTTTTTCAGTGCAACTCACTCATATACAATGTACTACACTGTGCATTTTGTCTAATGCGGGTTTTTCAGTAAATTCTCAGTTTTTCAGTGCAACTCACTCATATACAATGTACTACACTGTGCATTTCGCCTAATGGGGGTTTTTCAGTAAATTCTAAGTTTTTCAGTGCAACTCACTCATACAATGTACTACACTGTGCATTTCGTCTAATGCGGGTTTTTCAGTAAATTCTAAGTTTTTCAGTGCAACTCACTCATATACAATGTACTACACTGTGCATTTCGCCTAATGCGGGTTTTTCAGTAAATTCTAAGTTTTTCAGTGCAACTCACTCATATACAATATACTACACTGTGCATTTCGTCTAATGCGGGTTTTTCAGTAAATTCTAAGTTTTTCAGTGCAACTCACTCATATACAATGTACTACACTGTGCATTTCGTCTAATGCGGGTTTTTCAGTAAATTCTAAGTTTTTCAGTGCAACTCACTCATATACAATGTACTACACTGTGCATTTCCTCTAATGCGGGTTTTTCAGTAAATTCTAAGTTTTTCAGTGCAACTCACTCATATACAATGTACTACACTGTGCATTTCGCCTAATGCGGGTTTTTCAGTAAATTCTAAGTTTTTCAGTGCAACTCACTCATACAATGTACTACACTGTGCATTTCGTCTAATGCGGGTTTTTCAGTAAATTCTAAGTTTTTCAGTGCAACTCACTCATATACAATGTACTACACTGTGCATTTCGTCTAATGCGGGTTTTTCAGTAAATTCTAAGTTTTTCAGTGCAACTCACTCATATACAATATACTACACTGTGCATTTCGTCTAATGCGGGTTTTTCAGTAAATTCTAAGTTTTTCAGTTCAACTCACTCATATACAATGTACTACACTGTGCATTTCGTCTAATGCGGGTTTTTCAGTAAATTCTAAGTTTTTCAGTGCAACTTACTCATATACAATGTACTACACTGTGCATTTCGTCTAATGCAGGTTTTTCAGTAAATTCTAAGTTTTTCAGTGCAACTCACTCATATACAATGTACTACACTGTGCATTTCGTCTAATGCGGGTTTTTCAGTAAATTCTAAGTTTTTCAGTGCAACTCACTCATATACAATGTACTACACTGTGCATTTCGTCTAATGCGGGTTTTTCAGTAAATTCTAAGTTTTTCAGTGCAACTCACTCATATACAATGTACTACACTGTGCATTTCGTCTAATGCGGGTTTTTCAGTAAATTCTAAGTTTTTCAGTGCAACTCACTCATATACAATGTACTACACTGTGCATTTTGTCTAATGCGGGTTTTTCAGTAAATTCTCAGTTTTTCAGTGCAACTCACTCATATACAATGTACTACACTGTGCATTTCGCCTAATGGGGGTTTTTCAGTAAATTCTAAGTTTTTCAGTGCAACTCACTCATACAATGTACTACACTGTGCATTTCGTCTAATGCGGGTTTTTCAGTAAATTCTAAGTTTTTCAGTGCAACTCACTCATATACAATGTACTACACTGTGCATTTCGCCTAATGCGGGTTTTTCAGTAAATTCTAAGTTTTTCAGTGCAACTCACTCATATACAATATACTACACTGTGCATTTCGTCTAATGCGGGTTTTTCAGTAAATTCTAAGTTTTTCAGTGCAACTCACTCATATACAATGTACTACACTGTGCATTTCGTCTAATGCGGGTTTTTCAGTAAATTCTAAGTTTTTCAGTGCAACTCACTCATATACAATGTACTACACTGTGCATTTCCTCTAATGCGGGTTTTTCAGTAAATTCTAAGTTTTTCAGTGCAACTCACTCATATACAATGTACTACACTGTGCATTTCGCCTAATGCGGGTTTTTCAGTAAATTCTAAGTTTTTCAGTGCAACTCACTCATATACAATATACTACACTGTGCATTTCGTCTAATGCGGGTTTTTCAGTAAATTCTAAGTTTTTCAGTGCAACTCACTCATATACAATATACTACACTGTGCATTTCGTCTAATGCGGGTTTTTCAGTAAATTCTAAGTTTTTCAGTTCAACTCACTCATATACAATGTACTACACTGTGCATTTCGTCTAATGCGGGTTTTTCAGTAAATTCTAAGTTTTTCAGTGCAACTCACTCATATACAATATACTACACTGTGCATTTCGTCTAATGCGGGTTTTTCAGTAAATTCTAAGTTTTTCAGTGCAATTCACTCATATACTATGTACTACACTGTGCGTTTCTTATATTCTAAGTTTTTCAGTGCAACTCACTCATATACTATGTACTACACTGTGCGTTTCTTAAATTCTAAGTTTTTCAGTGCAACTCACTCATATACTATGTACTACACTGTGCGTTTCTTATATTCTAAGTTTTTCAGGGCAACTCACTCATATACTATGTACTACACTGTGCGTTTCTTATATTCTAAGTTTTTCAGTGCAACTCACTCATATACTATGTACTACACTGTGCGTTTCTTATATTCTAAGTTTTTCAGTGCAACTCGCTCATATACTATGTACTACACTGTGCGTTTCTTATATTCTAAGTTTTTCAGTGCAACTCACTCATATACTATGTACTACACTGTGCGTTTCTTAAATTCTAAGTTTTTCAGTGCAACTCACTCATATACTATGTACTACACTGTTCGTTTCTTATATTCTAAGTTTTTCAGTGCAACTCTCTCATATACTATGTACTACACTGTGCATTTCGTGTAATGCGGGTTTTTCAGTAAATTCTAAGTTTTTCAGTGCAACTCACTCATATACTATGTACTACACTGTGCGTTTCTTATATTCTAAGTTTTTCAGTGCAACTCACTCATATACTATGTACTACACTGTGCGTTTCTTATATTCTAAGTTTTTCAGTGCAACTCACTCATATACAATGTACTACACTGTGCATTTCGCCTAATGCGGGTTTTTCAGTAAATTCTAAGTTTTTCAGTGCAACTCACTCATACAATGTACTACACTGTGCATTTCGTCTAATGCGGGTTTTTCAGTAAATTCTAAGTTTTTCAGTGCAACTCACTCATATACAATGTACTACACTGTGCATTTCGTCTAATGCGGGTTTTTCAGTAAATTCTAAGTTTTTCAGTGCAACTCACTCATATACAATATACTACACTGTGCATTTCGTCTAATGCGGGTTTTTCAGTAAATTCTAAGTTTTTCAGTTCAACTCACTCATATACAATGTACTACACTGTGCATTTCGTCTAATGCGGGTTTTTCAGTAAATTCTAAGTTTTTCAGTGCAACTTACTCATATACAATGTACTACACTGTGCATTTCGTCTAATGCAGGTTTTTCAGTAAATTCTAAGTTTTTCAGTGCAACTCACTCATATACAATGTACTACACTGTGCATTTCGTCTAATGCGGGTTTTTCAGTAAATTCTAAGTTTTTCAGTGCAACTCACTCATATACAATGTACTACACTGTGCATTTCGTCTAATGCGGGTTTTTCAGTAAATTCTAAGTTTTTCAGTGCAACTCACTCATATACAATGTACTACACTGTGCATTTCGTCTAATGCGGGTTTTTCAGTAAATTCTAAGTTTTTCAGTGCAACTCACTCATATACAATGTACTACACTGTGCATTTTGTCTAATGCGGGTTTTTCAGTAAATTCTCAGTTTTTCAGTGCAACTCACTCATATACAATGTACTACACTGTGCATTTCGCCTAATGGGGGTTTTTCAGTAAATTCTAAGTTTTTCAGTGCAACTCACTCATACAATGTACTACACTGTGCATTTCGTCTAATGCGGGTTTTTCAGTAAATTCTAAGTTTTTCAGTGCAACTCACTCATATACAATGTACTACACTGTGCATTTCGCCTAATGCGGGTTTTTCAGTAAATTCTAAGTTTTTCAGTGCAACTCACTCATATACAATATACTACACTGTGCATTTCGTCTAATGCGGGTTTTTCAGTAAATTCTAAGTTTTTCAGTGCAACTCACTCATATACAATGTACTACACTGTGCATTTCGTCTAATGCGGGTTTTTCAGTAAATTCTAAGTTTTTCAGTGCAACTCACTCATATACAATGTACTACACTGTGCATTTCCTCTAATGCGGGTTTTTCAGTAAATTCTAAGTTTTTCAGTGCAACTCACTCATATACAATGTACTACACTGTGCATTTCGCCTAATGCGGGTTTTTCAGTAAATTCTAAGTTTTTCAGTGCAACTCACTCATATACAATATACTACACTGTGCATTTCGTCTAATGCGGGTTTTTCAGTAAATTCTAAGTTTTTCAGTGCAACTCACTCATATACAATATACTACACTGTGCATTTCGTCTAATGCGGGTTTTTCAGTAAATTCTAAGTTTTTCAGTTCAACTCACTCATATACAATGTACTACACTGTGCATTTCGTCTAATGCGGGTTTTTCAGTAAATTCTAAGTTTTTCAGTGCAACTCACTCATATACAATGTACTACACTGTGCATTTCGTCTAATGCGGGTTTTTCAGTAAATTCTAAGTTTTTCAGTGCAATTCACTCATATACTATGTACTACACTGTGCGTTTCTTATATTCTAAGTTTTTCAGTGCAACTCACTCATATACTATGTACTACACTGTGCGTTTCTTAAATTCTAAGTTTTTCAGTGCAACTCACTCATATACTATGTACTACACTGTGCGTTTCTTATATTCTAAGTTTTTCAGGGCAACTCACTCATATACTATGTACTACACTGTGCGTTTCTTATATTCTAAGTTTTTCAGTGCAACTCACTCATATACTATGTACTACACTGTGCGTTTCTTATATTCTAAGTTTTTCAGTGCAACTCGCTCATATACTATGTACTACACTGTGCGTTTCTTATATTCTAAGTTTTTCAGTGCAACTCACTCATATACTATGTACTACACTGTGCGTTTCTTAAATTCTAAGTTTTTCAGTGCAACTCACTCATATACTATGTACTACACTGTTCGTTTCTTATATTCTAAGTTTTTCAGTGCAACTCTCTCATATACTATGTACTACACTGTGCATTTCGTGTAATGCGGGTTTTTCAGTAAATTCTAAGTTTTTCAGTGCAACTCACTCATATACTATGTACTACACTGTGCGTTTCTTATATTCTAAGTTTTTCAGTGCAACTCACTCATATACTATGTACTACACTGTGCGTTTCTTATATTCTAAGTTTTTCAGTGCAACTCACTCATATACTATGTACTACACTGTGTGTTTCTTATATTCTAAGTTTTTCAGTGCAACTCACTCATATACTATGTACTACACTGTGCGTTTCTTATATTCTAAGTTTTTCAGTGCAACTCACTCATATACGATGTACTACACTGTGCATTTCGTGTAATGCAATTTTTTCAGTAAATTCTAAGTTTTTCAGTGCAACTCACTCATATACTATGTACTACACTGTGCGTTTCTTAAATTCTAAGTTTTTCAGTGCAACTCACTCATATACTATGTACTACACTGTGCGTTTCTTATATTCTAAGTTTTTGAGTGCAACTCACTCATATACTATGTACTACACTGTGCGTTTCTTATATTCTAAGTTTTTCAGTGCAACTCACTCATATACTATGTACTACACTGTGCATTTCGTCTAATGCGGGTTTTTCAGTAAATTATAAGTTTTTCAGTGCAACTCACGCATATACAATGTCCTACACTGTGCATTTCGCCTAATGCGGGTTTTTCTGTAAATTCTAAGTTTTTCAGTGCAACTCACTCATATACAATGTACTACACTGTGCATTTCGTCTAATGCGGGTTTTTCAGTAAATTCTAAGTTTTTCAGTGCAACTCACTCATATACTATGTACTACACTGTGCATTTCGTCTAATGCGGGTTTTTCAGTAAATTCTAAGTTTTTCAGTGCAACTTACTCATATACAATGTACTACACTGTGCATTTCGTCTAATGCAGGTTTTTCAGTAAATTCTAAGTTTTTCAGTGCAACTCACTCATATACAATGTACTACACTGTGCATTTCGTCTAATGCGGGTTTTTCAGTAAATTCTAAGTTTTTCAGTGCAACTCACTCATATACAATGTACTACACTGTGCATTTCGTCTAATGCGGGTTTTTCAGTAAATTCTAAGTTTTTCAGTGCAACTCACTCATATACAATGTACTACACTGTGCATTTTGTCTAATGCGGGTTTTTCAGTAAATTCTAAGTTTTTCAGTGCAACTCACTCATATACAATGTACTACACTGTGCATTTCGCCTAATGCGGGTTTTTCAGTAAATTCTAAGTTTTTCAGTGCAACTCACTCATACAATGTACTACACTGTGCATTTCGTCTAATGCGGGTTTTTCAGTAAATTCTAAGTTTTTCAGTGCAACTCACTCATATACAATGTACTACACTGTGCATTTCGCCTAATGCGGGTTTTTCAGTAAATTCTAAGTTTTTCAGTGCAACTCACTCATATACAATATACTACACTGTGCATTTCGTCTAATGCGGGTTTTTCAGTAAATTCTAAGTTTTTCACTGCAACTCACTCATATACAATGTACTACCCTGTGCATTTCGTCTAATGCGGGTTTTTCAGTAAATTCTAAGTTTTTCAGTGCAACTCACTCATATACAATGTACTACACTGTGCATTTCGTCTAATGCGGGTTTTTCAGTAAATTCTAAGTTTTTCAGTGCAACTCACTCATATACAATGTACTACACTGTGCATTTCGCCTAATGCGGGTTTTTCAGTAAATTCTAAGTTTTTCAGTGCAACTCACTCATACAATGTACTACACTGTGCATTTCGTCTAATGCGGGTTTTTCAGTAAATTCTAAGTTTTTCAGTGCAACTCACTCATATACAATGTACTACACTGTGCATTTCGTCTAATGCGGGTTTTTCAGTAAATCTAAGTTTTTCAGTGCAATTCACTCATATACTATGTACTACACTGTGCGTTTCTTATATTCTAAGTTTTTCAGTGCAACTCACTCATATACTATGTACTACACTGTGCGTTTCTTAAATTCTAAGTTTTTCAGTGCAACTCACTCATATACTATGTACTACACTGTGCGTTTCTTATATTCTAAGTTTTTCAGGGCAACTCACTCATATACTATGTACTACACTGTGCGTTTCTTATATTCTAAGTTTTTCAGTGCAACTCACTCATATACTATGTACTACACTGTGCGTTTCTTATATTCTAAGTTTTTCAGTGCAACTCTCTCATATACTATGTACTACACTGTGCATTTCGTGTAATGCGGGTTTTTCAGTAAATTCTAAGTTTTTCAGTGCAACTCACACATATACTATGTACTACACTGTGCGTTTCTTATATTCTAAGTTTTTCAGGGCAACTCACTCATATACTATGTACTACACTGTGCGTTTCTTATATTCTAAGTTTTTCAGTGCAACTCACTCATATACTATGTACTACACTGTGCGTTTCTTATATTCTAAGTTTTTCAGTGCAACTCGCTCATATACTATGTACTACACTGTGCGTTTCTTATATTCTAAGTTTTTCAGTGCAACTCACTCATATACTATGTACTACACTGTGCGTTTCTTAAATTCTAAGTTTTTCAGTGCAACTCACTCATATACTATGTACTACACTGTTCGTTTCTTATATTCTAAGTTTTTCAGTGCAACTCTCTCATATACTATGTACTACACTGTGCATTTCGTGTAATGCGGGTTTTTCAGTAAATTCTAAGTTTTTCAGTGCAACTCACTCAAATACTATGTACTACACTGTGCGTTTCTTATATTCTAAGTTTTTCAGTGCAACTCACTCATATACTATGTACTACACTGTGCGTTTCTTATATTCTAAGTTTTTCAGTGCAACTCACTCATATACTATGTACTACACTGTGCGTTTCTTATATTCTAAGTTTTTCAGTGCAACTCACTCATATACTATGTACTACATTGTGCGTTTCTTATATTCTAAGTTTTTCAGTGCAACTCACTCATATACGATGTACTACACTGTGCATTTCGTGTAATGCGATTTTTTCAGTAAATTCTAAGTTTTTCAGTGCAACTCATTCATATACTATGTACTATATGTGCGTTTCTTATATTCTAAGTTTTTGAGTGCAACTCACTCATATACTATGTACTACACTGTGCGTTTCTTATATTCTAAGTTTTTCAGTGCAACTCACTCATATACTATATACTACACTGTGCGTTTCTTATATTCTAAGTTTTTCAGTGCAACTCACTCATATACTATGTACTATACTGTGCGTTTCTTAAATTCTAAGTTTTTCAGTGCAACTCACTCATATACTATGTACTACACTGTGCGTTTCTTATATTCTAAGTTTTTGAGTGCAACTCACTTATATACTATGTACTACACTGTGCGTTTCTTATATTCTAAGTTTTTCAGTGCAACTCACTCATATACTATGTACTACACTGTGCGTTTCTTAAATTCTAAGTTTTTCAGTGCAACTCACTCATATACAATGTACTACACTGTGCGTTTCTTATATTCTAAGTTTTTCAGTGCAACTCACTCATATACTATGTACTACACTGTGCATTTCGTGTAATGCGGGTTTTTCAGTAAATTCTAAGTTTTTCAGTGCAACTCACTCATATACTATGTACTACACTGTGCGTTTCTTATATTCTATGTTTTTGAGTGCAACTCACTCATATACTATGTACTACACTGTGCGTTTCTTATATTCTAAGTTTTTCAGTGCAACTCACTCATATACTATGTACGACACAGTGCGTTTCTTAAATTCTAAGTTTTTCAGTGCAACTCACTCATATACAATGTACTACATTGTGCGTTTCTTATATTCTAAGTTTTTCAGTGCAACTCACTCATATACTATGTACTACACTGTGCATTTCGTGAAATGCGGGTTTTTCAGTAAATTCTAAGTTTTTCAGTGCAACTCACTCATATACTATGTACTACACTGTGCGTTTCTTATATTCTAAGTTTTTCAGTGCAACTCATTCATATACTATGTACTACACTGTGCATTTCGTGTAATGCGGCTTTTTCAGTAAATTCTAAGTTTTTCAGTGCAACTCACTCATATACTATGTACTACACTGTGCGTTTCTTATATTCTAAGTTTTTCAGTGCAACTCACTCATATACTATGTACTACACTGTGCGTTTCTTATATTCTAAGTTTTTCAGTGCAACTCACTCATACAATGTACTACACTGTGCATTTCGCCTAATGCGGGTTTTTCAGTAAATTCTAAGTTTTTCAGTGCAACTCACTCATATACAATATACTACACTGTGCATTTCGTCTAATGCGGGTTTTTCAGTAAATTCTAAGTTTTTCAGTGCAACTCACTCATATACAATGTACTACCCTGTGCATTTCGTCTAATGCGGGTTTTTCAGTAAATTCTAAGTTTTTCAGTGCAACTCACTCATATACAATGTACTACACTGTGCATTTCGTCTAATGCGGGTTTTTCAGTAAATTCTAAGTTTTTCAGTGCAACTCACTCATATACAATGTACTACACTGTGCATTTCGCCTAATGCGGGTTTTTCAGTAAATTCTAAGTTTTTCAGTGCAACTCACTCATACAATGTACTACACTGTGCATTTCGTCTAATGCGGGTTTTTCAGTAAATTCTAAGTTTTTCAGTGCAACTCACTCATATACAATGTACTACACTGTGCATTTCGTCTAATGCGGGTTTTTCAGTAAATCTAAGTTTTTCAGTGCAATTCACTCATATACTATGTACTACACTGTGCGTTTCTTATATTCTAAGTTTTTCAGTGCAACTCACTCATATACTATGTACTACACTGTGCGTTTCTTAAATTCTAAGTTTTTCAGTGCAACTCACTCATATACTATGTACTACACTGTGCGTTTCTTATATTCTAAGTTTTTCAGGGCAACTCACTCATATACTATGTACTACACTGTGCGTTTCTTATATTCTAAGTTTTTCAGTGCAACTCACTCATATACTATGTACTACACTGTGCGTTTCTTATATTCTAAGTTTTTCAGTGCAACTCTCTCATATACTATGTACTACACTGTGCATTTCGTGTAATGCGGGTTTTTCAGTAAATTCTAAGTTTTTCAGTGCAACTCACACATATACTATGTACTACACTGTGCGTTTCTTATATTCTAAGTTTTTCAGGGCAACTCACTCATATACTATGTACTACACTGTGCGTTTCTTATATTCTAAGTTTTTCAGTGCAACTCACTCATATACTATGTACTACACTGTGCGTTTCTTATATTCTAAGTTTTTCAGTGCAACTCGCTCATATACTATGTACTACACTGTGCGTTTCTTATATTCTAAGTTTTTCAGTGCAACTCACTCATATACTATGTACTACACTGTGCGTTTCTTAAATTCTAAGTTTTTCAGTGCAACTCACTCATATACTATGTACTACACTGTTCGTTTCTTATATTCTAAGTTTTTCAGTGCAACTCTCTCATATACTATGTACTACACTGTGCATTTCGTGTAATGCGGGTTTTTCAGTAAATTCTAAGTTTTTCAGTGCAACTCACTCAAATACTATGTACTACACTGTGCGTTTCTTATATTCCAAGTTTTTCAGTGCAACTCACTCATATACTATGTACTACACTGTGCGTTTCTTATATTCTAAGTTTTTCAGTGCAACTCACTCATATACTATGTACTACACTGTGCGTTTCTTATATTCTAAGTTTTTCAGTGCAACTCACTCATATACTATGTACTACATTGTGCGTTTCTTATATTCTAAGTTTTTCAGTGCAACTCACTCATATACGATGTACTACACTGTGCATTTCGTGTAATGCGATTTTTTCAGTAAATTCTAAGTTTTTCAGTGCAACTCATTCATATACTATGTACTATATGTGCGTTTCTTATATTCTAAGTTTTTGAGTGCAACTCACTCATATACTATGTACTACACTGTGCGTTTCTTATATTCTAAGTTTTTCAGTGCAACTCACTCATATACTATGTACTACACTGTGCGTTTCTTATATTCTAAGTTTTTCAGTGCAACTCACTCATATACTATGTACTACACTGTGCGCTTCTTAAATTCTAAGTTTTTCAGTGCAACTCACTCATATACTATGTACTACACTGTGCGTTTCTTATATTCTAAGTTTTTGAGTGCAACTCACTTATATACTATGTACTACACTGTGCGTTTCTTATATTCTAAGTTTTTCAGTGCAACTCACTCATATACTATGTACTACACTGTGCGTTTCTTAAATTCTAAGTTTTTCAGTGCAACTCACTCATATACAATGTACTACACTGTGCGTTTCTTATATTCTAAGTTTTTCAGTGCAACTCACTCATATACTATGTACTACACTGTGCATTTCGTGTAATGCGGGTTTTTCAGTAAATTCTAAGTTTTTCAGTGCAACTCACTCATATACTATGTACTACACTGTGCGTTTCTTATATTCTATGTTTTTGAGTGCAACTCACTCATATACTATGTACTACACTGTGCGTTTCTTATATTCTAAGTTTTTCAGTGCAACTCACTCATATACTATGTACTACACTGTGCGTTTCTTAAATTCTAAGTTTTTCAGTGCAACTCACTCATATACAATGTACTACATTGTGCGTTTCTTATATTCTAAGTTTTTCAGTGCAACTCACTCATATACTATGTACTACACTGTGCATTTCGTGAAATGCGGGTTTTTCAGTAAATTCTAAGTTTTTCAGTGCAACTCACTCATATACTATGTACTACACTGTGCGTTTCTTATATTCTAAGTTTTTCAGTGCAACTCATTCATATACTATGTACTACACTGTGCATTTCGTGTAATGCGGCTTTTTCAGTAAATTCTAAGTTTTTCAGTGCAACTCACTCATATACTATGTACTACACTGTGCGTTTCTTATATTCTAAGTTTTTCAGTGCAACTCACTCATATACTATGTACTACACTGTGCGTTTCTTATATTCTAAGTTTTTCAGTGCAACTCACTCATATACTATGTACTACACTGTGCGTTTCTTATATTCTAAGTTTTTCAGTGCAACTCACTCATATACTATGTACTACACTGTGCATTTCATGTAATGCGGGTTTTTCAGTAAATTCTAAGTTTTTCAGTGCAACTCACTCATATACTATGTACTACACTGTGCGTTTCTTATATTCTAAGTTTTTGAGTGCAACTCACTCATATACTATGTACTACACTGTGCGTTTCTTATATTCTAAGTTTTTCAGTGCAACTCACTCATATACTATGTACTACACTGTGCATTTCTTAAATTCTAAGTTTTTCAGTGCAACTCACTCATATACAATGTACTACACTGTGCGTTTCTTATATTCTAAGTTTTTCAGTGCAACTCACTCATATACTATGTACTACACTGTGCATTTCGTGTAATGCGGGTTTTTCAGTAAATTCTAAGTTTTTCAGTGCAACTCACTCATATACTATGTACTACACTGTGCGTTTCTTATATTCTAAGTTTTTCAGTGCAACTCACTCATATACTATGTACTACACTGTGCATTTCGTGTAATGCGGCTTTTTCAGTAAATTCTAAGTTTTTCAGTGCAACTCACTCATATACTATGTACTACACTGTGCGTTTCTTATATTCTAAGTTTTTCAGTGCAACTCACTCATATACTATGTACTACACTGTGCGTTTCTTATATTCTAAGTTTTTCAGTGCAACTCACTCATAAACTATGACTACACTGTGCGTTTCTTATATTCTAAGTTTTTCAGTGCAACTCACTCATATACTATGTACTACACTGTGCGTTTCTTAAATTCTAAGTTTTTCAGTGCAACTCACTCATATACTATGTACTACACTGTGCGTTTCTTATATTCTAAGTTTTTCAGGGCAACTCACTCATATACTATGTACTACACTGTGCGTTTCTTATATTCTAAGTTTTTCAGTGCAACTCACTCATATACTATGTACTACACTGTGCGTTTCTTATATTCTAAGTTTTTCAGTGCAACTCTCTCATATACTATGTACTACACTGTGCATTTCGTGTAATGCGGGTTTTTCAGTAAATTCTAAGTTTTTCAGTGCAACTCACACATATACTATGTACTACACTGTGCGTTTCTTATATTCTAAGTTTTTCAGGGCAACTCACTCATATACTATGTACTACACTGTGCGTTTCTTATATTCTAAGTTTTTCAGTGCAACTCACTCATATACTATGTACTACACTGTGCGTTTCTTATATTCTAAGTTTTTCAGTGCAACTCGCTCATATACTATGTACTACACTGTGCGTTTCTTATATTCTAAGTTTTTCAGTGCAACTCACTCATATACTATGTACTACACTGTGCGTTTCTTAAATTCTAAGTTTTTCAGTGCAACTCACTCATATACTATGTACTACACTGTTCGTTTCTTATATTCTAAGTTTTTCAGTGCAACTCTCTCATATACTATGTACTACACTGTGCATTTCGTGTAATGCGGGTTTTTCAGTAAATTCTAAGTTTTTCAGTGCAACTCACTCAAATACTATGTACTACACTGTGCGTTTCTTATATTCCAAGTTTTTCAGTGCAACTCACTCATATACTATGTACTACACTGTGCGTTTCTTATATTCTAAGTTTTTCAGTGCAACTCACTCATATACTATGTACTACACTGTGCGTTTCTTATATTCTAAGTTTTTCAGTGCAACTCACTCATATACTATGTACTACATTGTGCGTTTCTTATATTCTAAGTTTTTCAGTGCAACTCACTCATATACGATGTACTACACTGTGCATTTCGTGTAATGCGATTTTTTCAGTAAATTCTAAGTTTTTCAGTGCAACTCATTCATATACTATGTACTATATGTGCGTTTCTTATATTCTAAGTTTTTGAGTGCAACTCACTCATATACTATGTACTACACTGTGCGTTTCTTATATTCTAAGTTTTTCAGTGCAACTCACTCATATACTATATACTACACTGTGCGTTTCTTATATTCTAAGTTTTTCAGTGCAACTCACTCATATACTATGTACTACACTGTGCGCTTCTTAAATTCTAAGTTTTTCAGTGCAACTCACTCATATACTATGTACTACACTGTGCGTTTCTTATATTCTAAGTTTTTGAGTGCAACTCACTTATATACTATGTACTACACTGTGCGTTTCTTATATTCTAAGTTTTTCAGTGCAACTCACTCATATACTATGTACTACACTGTGCGTTTCTTAAATTCTAAGTTTTTCAGTGCAACTCACTCATATACAATGTACTACACTGTGCGTTTCTTATATTCTAAGTTTTTCAGTGCAACTCACTCATATACTATGTACTACACTGTGCATTTCGTGTAATGCGGGTTTTTCAGTAAATTCTAAGTTTTTCAGTGCAACTCACTCATATACTATGTACTACACTGTGCGTTTCTTATATTCTATGTTTTTGAGTGCAACTCACTCATATACTATGTACTACACTGTGCGTTTCTTATATTCTAAGTTTTTCAGTGCAACTCACTCATATACTATGTACTACACTGTGCGTTTCTTAAATTCTAAGTTTTTCAGTGCAACTCACTCATATACAATGTACTACATTGTGCGTTTCTTATATTCTAAGTTTTTCAGTGCAACTCACTCATATACTATGTACTACACTGTGCATTTCGTGAAATGCGGGTTTTTCAGTAAATTCTAAGTTTTTCAGTGCAACTCACTCATATACTATGTACTACACTGTGCGTTTCTTATATTCTAAGTTTTTCAGTGCAACTCATTCATATACTATGTACTACACTGTGCATTTCGTGTAATGCGGCTTTTTCAGTAAATTCTAAGTTTTTCAGTGCAACTCACTCATATACTATGTACTACACTGTGCGTTTCTTATATTCTAAGTTTTTCAGTGCAACTCACTCATATACTATGTACTACACTGTGCGTTTCTTATATTCTAAGTTTTTCAGTGCAACTCACTCATATACTATGTACTACACTGTGCGTTTCTTATATTCTAAGTTTTTCAGTGCAACTCACTCATATACTATGTACTACACTGTGCATTTCATGTAATGCGGGTTTTTCAGTAAATTCTAAGTTTTTCAGTGCAACTCACTCATATACTATGTACTACACTGTGCGTTTCTTATATTCTAAGTTTTTGAGTGCAACTCACTCATATACTATGTACTACACTGTGCGTTTCTTATATTCTAAGTTTTTCAGTGCAACTCACTCATATACTATGTACTACACTGTGCATTTCTTAAATTCTAAGTTTTTCAGTGCAACTCACTCATATACAATGTACTACACTGTGCGTTTCTTATATTCTAAGTTTTTCAGTGCAACTCACTCATATACTATGTACTACACTGTGCATTTCGTGTAATGCGGGTTTTTCAGTAAATTCTAAGTTTTTCAGTGCAACTCACTCATATACTATGTACTACACTGTGCGTTTCTTATATTCTAAGTTTTTCAGTGCAACTCACTCATATACTATGTACTACACTGTGCATTTCGTGTAATGCGGCTTTTTCAGTAAATTCTAAGTTTTTCAGTGCAACTCACTCATATACTATGTACTACACTGTGCGTTTCTTATATTCTAAGTTTTTCAGTGCAACTCACTCATATACTATGTACTACACTGTGCGTTTCTTATATTCTAAGTTTTTCAGTGCAACTCACTCATAAACTATGACTACACTGTGCGTTTCTTATATTCTAAGTTTTTCAGTGCAACTCACTCATATACTATGTACTACACTGTGCATTTCGTGTAATGCGGGTTTTTCAGTAAATTCTAAGTTTTTCAGTGCAACTCACTCATATACTATGTACTACACTGTGCGTTTCTTATATTCTAAGTTTTTCAGTGCAACTCACTCATATACTATGTACTACACTGTGTGTTTCTTATATTCTAAGTTTTTCAGAGCAACTCACTCATATACTATGTACTACACTGTGCGTTTCTTATATTCTAAGTTTTTCAGTGCAACTCACTCATATACTATGTACTACACTGTGCGTTTCTTATATTCTAAGTTTTTCAGTGCAACTCACTCATATACTATGTACTACACTGTGTGTTTCTTATATTCTAAGTTTTTCAGGGCAACTCACTCATATACTATGTACTACACTGTGCGTTTCTTATATTCTAAGTTTTTCAGTGAAACTCACTCATATACTATGTACTACACTGTGCGTTTCTTATATTCTAAGTTTTTCAGTGCAACTCACTCATATACTATGTACTACACTGTGCGTTTCTTATATTCTAAGTTTTTCAGTGCAACTCTCTCATATACTATGTACTACACTGTGCATTTCGTGAATGCGGGTTTTTCAGTAAATTCTAAGTTTTTCAGTGCAACTCACTCATATACTATGTACTACACTGTGCGTTTCTTATATTCTAAGTTTTTCAGGGCAACTCACTCATATACTATGTACTACACTGTGCGTTTCTTATATTCTAAGTTTTTCAGTGCAACTCACTCATATACTATGTACTACACTGTGCGTTTCTTATATTCTAAGTTTTTCAGTGCAACTCGCTCATATACTATGTACTACACTGTGCGTTTCTTATATTCTAAGTTTTTCAGTGCAACTCACTCATATACTATGTACTACACTGTGCGTTTCTTAAATTCTAAGTTTTTCAGTGCAACTCACTCATATACTATGTACTACACTGTTCGTTTCTTATATTCTAAGTTTTTCAGTGCAACTCACTCATATAATATGTACTACACTGTGCGTTTCTTATATTCTAAGTTTTTCAGTGCAACTCACTCATATACTATGTACTACACTGTGCGTTTCTTATATTCTAAGTTTTTCAGTGCAACTCACTCATATACTATGTACTACACTGTGCGTTTCTTATATTCTAAGTTTTTCAGTGCAACTCACTCATATACTATGTACTACACTGTGCGTTTCTTATATTCTAACTTTTTCAGTGCAACTCACTCATATACGATGTACTACACTGTGCATTTCATGTAATGCGATTTTTTCAGTAAATTCTAAGTTTTTCAGTGCAACTCATTCATATACTATGTACTATATGTGCGTTTCTTATATTCTAAGTTTTTGAGTGCAACTCACTCATATACTATGTACTACACTGTGCGTTTCTTAAATTCTAAGTTTTTCAGTGCAACTCACTCATATACTATATACTACACTGTGCGTTTCTTATATTCTAAGTTTTTCAGTGCAACTCACTCATATACTATGTACTACACTGTGCGTTTCTTAAATTCTAAGTTTTTCAGTGCAACTCACTCATATACTATGTACTACACTGTGCGTTTCTTATATTCTAAGTTTTTGAGTGCAACTCACTCATATACTATGTACTACACTGTGCGTTTCTTATATTCTAAGTTTTTCAGTGCAACTCACTCATATACTATGTACTACACTGTGCGTTTCTTAAATTCTAAGTTTTTCAGTGCAACTCACTCATATACAATGTACTACACTGTGCGTTTCTTATATTCTAAGTTTTTCAGTGCAACTCACTCATATACTATGTACTACACTGTGCATTTCGTGTAATGCGGGTTTTTCAGTAAATTCTAAGTTTTTCAGTGCAACTCACTCATATACTATGTACTACACTGTGCGTTTCTTATATTCTAAGTTTTTCAGTGCAACTCACTCATATACTATGTACTACACTGTGCATTTCCTGTAATGCGGCTCTTTCAGTAAATTCTAAGTTTTTCAGTGCAACTCACTCATATGCTATGTACTACACTGTGCGTTTCTTATATTCTAAGTTTTTCAGTGCAACTCACTCATATACTATGTACTACACTGTGCGTTTCTTATATTCTAAGTTTTTCAGTGCAACTCACTCATATACTATGTACTACACTGTGCGTTTCTTATATTCTAATTTTTTCAGTGCAACTCACTCATATACTATGTACTACACTGTGCGTTTCTTATATTCTAAGTTTTTCAGTGCAACTCACTCATATACTATGTACTACACTGTGCGTTTCTTATATTCTAAGTTTTTCAGTGCAACTCACTCATATACTATGTACTACACTGTGCATTTCGTGTAATGCGGGTTTTTCAGTAAATTCTAAGTTTTTCAGTGCAACTCACTCATATACTATGTACTACACTGTGTGTTTCTTATATTCTAAGTTTTTCAGTGCAACTCACTCATATACGTTTCATATATTCTAAGTTTTTCAGTGCAACTCACTCATATACTATGTACTACACTGTGCGTTGCTTATATTCTAAGTTTTTCAGTGCAACTCACTCATATACTATGTACTACACTGTGCGTTGCTTATATTCTAAGTTTTTCAGTGCAACTCACTCATATACTATGTACTACACTGTGCGTTTCTTATATTCTAAGTTTTTCAGTGCAACTCATTCATATACCATGTACTACACTGTGCGTTTCTTATATTCTAAGTTTTTCAGTGCAACTCACTCATATACCATGTACTACACTGTGCGTTTCTTATATTCTAAGTTTTTCAGTGCAACTCACTCATATACTATGTACTACACTGTGCGTTTCTCATATTCTAAGTTTTTGAGTGCAACTCACTCATATACTATGTACTACACTGTGCGTTTCTCATATTCTAAGTTTTTCAGTGCAACTCACTCATATACTATGTACTACACTGTGCGTTTCTCATATTCTAAGTTTTTCAGTGCAACTCTCTCATATACTATGTACTACACTGTGCATTTCGTGAATGCGGGTTTTTCAGTAAATTCTAAGTTTTTCAGTGCAACTCACTCATATACTATGTACTACACTGTGCGTTTCTTATATTCTAATTTTTTCAGTGCAACTCACTCATATACTATGTACTACACTGTGCGTTTCTTATATTCTAAGTTTTTCAGTGCAACTCACTCATATACTATGTACTACACTGTGCGTTTCTTATATTCTAAGTTTTTCAGTGCAACTCACTCATATACTATGTACTACACTGTGCATTTCGTGTAATGCGGGTTTTTCAGTAAATTCTAAGTTTTTCAGTGCAACTCACTCATATACTATGTACTACACTGTGTGTTTCTTATATTCTAAGTTTTTCAGTGCAACTCACTCATATACTATGTACTACACTGTGCGTTTCATATATTCTAAGTTTTTCAGTGCAACTCACTCATATACTATGTACTACACTGTGCGTTGCTTATATTCTAAGTTTTTCAGTGCAACTCACTCATAAACTATGACTACACTGTGCGTTTCTTATATTCTAAGTTTTTCAGTGCAACTCACTCATATACTATGTACTACACTGTGCATTTCGTGTAATGCGGGTTTTTCAGTAAATTCTAAGTTTTTCAGTGCAACTCACTCATATACTATGTACTACACTGTGCGTTTCTTATATTCTAAGTTTTTCAGTGCAACTCACTCATATACTATGTACTACACTGTGTGTTTCTTATATTCTAAGTTTTTCAGAGCAACTCACTCATATACTATGTACTACACTGTGCGTTTCTTATATTCTAAGTTTTTCAGTGCAACTCACTCATATACTATGTACTACACTGTGCGTTTCTTATATTCTAAGTTTTTCAGTGCAACTCACTCATATACTATGTACTACACTGTGTGTTTCTTATATTCTAAGTTTTTCAGGGCAACTCACTCATATACTATGTACTACACTGTGCGTTTCTTATATTCTAAGTTTTTCAGTGAAATTCACTCATATACTATGTACTACACTGTGCGTTTCTTATATTCTAAGTTTTTCAGTGCAACTCACTCATATACTATGTACTACACTGTGCGTTTCTTATATTCTAAGTTTTTCAGTGCAACTCTCTCATATACTATGTACTACACTGTGCATTTCGTGAATGCGGGTTTTTCAGTAAATTCTAAGTTTTTCAGTGCAACTCACTCATATACTATGTACTACACTGTGCGTTTCTTATATTCTAAGTTTTTCAGGGCAACTCACTCATATACTATGTACTACACTGTGCGTTTCTTATATTCTAAGTTTTTCAGTGCAACTCACTCATATACTATGTACTACACTGTGCGTTTCTTATATTCTAAGTTTTTCAGTGCAACTCGCTCATATACTATGTACTACACTGTGCGTTTCTTATATTCTAAGTTTTTCAGTGCAACTCACTCATATACTATGTACTACACTGTGCGTTTCTTAAATTCTAAGTTTTTCAGTGCAACTCACTCATATACTATGTACTACACTGTTCGTTTCTTATATTCTAAGTTTTTCAGTGCAACTCACTCATATACTATGTACTACACTGTGCGTTTCTTATATTCTAAGTTTTTCAGTGCAACTCACTCATATACTATGTACTACACTGTGCGTTTCTTATATTCTAAGTTTTTCAGTGCAACTCACTCATATACTATGTACTACACTGTGCGTTTCTTATATTCTAAGTTTTTCAGTGCAACTCACTCATATACTATGTACTACACTGTGCGTTTCTTATATTCTAACTTTTTCAGTGCAACTCACTCATATACGATGTACTACACTGTGCATTTCATGTAATGCGATTTTTTCAGTAAATTCTAAGAATTTCAGTGCAACTCATTCATATACTATGTACTATATGTGCGTTTCTTATATTCTAAGTTTTTGAGTGCAACTCACTCATATACTATGTACTACACTGTGCGTTTCTTAAATTCTAAGTTTTTCAGTGCAACTCACTCATATACTATATACTACACTGTGCGTTTCTTATATTCTAAGTTTTTCAGTGCAACTCACTCATATACTATGTACTACACTGTGCGTTTCTTAAATTCTAAGTTTTTCAGTGCAACTCACTCATATACTATGTACTACACTGTGCGTTTCTTATATTCTAAGTTTTTGAGTGCAACTCACTCATATACTATGTACTACACTGTGCGTTTCTTATATTCTAAGTTTTTCAGTGCAACTCACTCATATACTATGTACTACACTGTGCGTTTCTTAAATTCTAAGTTTTTCAGTGCAACTCACTCATATACAATGTACTACACTGTGCGTTTCTTATATTCTAAGTTTTTCAGTGCAACTCACTCATATACTATGTACTACACTGTGCATTTCGTGTAATGCGGGTTTTTCAGTAAATTCTAAGTTTTTCAGTGCAACTCACTCATATACTATGTACTACACTGTGCGTTTCTTATATTCTAAGTTTTTCAGTGCAACTCACTCATATACTATGTACTACACTGTGCATTTCGTGTAATGCGGCTCTTTCAGTAAATTCTAAGTTTTTCAGTGCAACTCACTCATATGCTATGTACTACACTGTGCGTTTCTTATATTCTAAGTTTTTCAGTGCAACTCATTCATATACTATGTACTACACTGTGCGTTTCTTATATTCTAAGTTTTTCAGTGCAACTCACTCATATACTATGTACTACACTGTGCGTTTCTTATATTCTAATTTTTTCAGTGCAACTCACTCATATACTATGTACTACACTGTGCGTTTCTTATATTCTAAGTTTTTCAGTGCAACTCACTCATATACTATGTACTACACTGTGCGTTTCTTATATTCTAAGTTTTTCAGTGCAACTCACTCATATACTATGTACTACACTGTGCATTTCGTGTAATGCGGGTTTTTCAGTAAATTCTAAGTTTTTCAGTGCAACTCACTCATATACTATGTACTACACTGTGTGTTTCTTATATTCTAAGTTTTTCAGTGCAACTCACTCATATACGTTTCATATATTCTAAGTTTTTCAGTGCAACTCACTCATATACTATGTACTACACTGTGCGTTGCTTATATTCTAAGTTTTTCAGTGCAACTCACTCATATACTATGTACTACACTGTGCGTTGCTTATATTCTAAGTTTTTCAGTGCAACTCACTCATATATTATGTACTACACTGTGCGTTTCTTATATTCTAAGTTTTTCAGTGCAACTCATTCATATACCATGTACTACACTGTGCGTTTCTTATATTCTAAGTTTTTCAGTGCAACTCACTCATATACCATGTACTACACTGTGCGTTTCTTATATTCTAAGTTTTTCAGTGCAACTCACTCATATACTATGTACTACACTGTGCGTTTCTCATATTCTAAGTTTTTGAGTGCAACTCACTCATATACTATGTACTACACTGTGCGTTTCTCATATTCTAAGTTTTTCAGTGCAACTCACTCATATACTATGTACTACACTGTGCGTTTCTCATATTCTAAGTTTTTCAGTGCAACTCTCTCATATACTATGTACTACACTGTGCATTTCGTGAATGCGGGTTTTTCAGTAAATTCTAAGTTTTTCAGTGCAACTCACTCATATACTATGTACTACACTGTGCGTTTCTTATATTCTAATTTTTTCAGTGCAACTCACTCATATACTATGTACTACACTGTGCGTTTCTTATATTCTAAGTTTTTCAGTGCAACTCACTCATATACTATGTACTACACTGTGCGTTTCTTATATTCTAAGTTTTTCAGTGCAACTCACTCATATACTATGTACTACACTGTGCATTTCGTGTAATGCGGGTTTTTCAGTAAATTCTAAGTTTTTCAGTGCAACTCACTCATATACTATGTACTACACTGTGTGTTTCTTATATTCTAAGTTTTTCAGTGCAACTCACTCATATACTATGTACTACACTGTGCGTTTCATATATTCTAAGTTTTTCAGTGCAACTCACTCATATACTATGTACTACACTGTGCGTTGCTTATATTCTAAGTTTTTCAGTGCAACAAACTCATATACTATGTACTACACTGTGCGTTGCTTATATTCTAAGTTTTTCAGTGCAACTCACTCATATACTATGTACTACACTGTGCGTTTCTTATATTCTAAGTTTTTCAGTGCAACTCACTCATATACCATGTACTACACTGTGCGTTTCTTATATTCTAAGTTTTTCAGTGCAACTCACTCATATACCATGTACTACACTGTGCGTTTCTTATATTCTAAGTTTTTCAGTGCAACTCACTCATATACTATGTACTACACTGTGCGTTTCTCATATTCTAAGTTTTTGAGTGCAACTCACTCATATACTATGTACTACACTGTGCGTTTCTCATATTCTAAGTTTTTCAGTGCAACTCACTCATATACTATGTACTACACTGTGCTTTTCTCATATTCTAAGTTTTTCAGTGCAACTCTCTCATATACTATGTACTACACTGTGCATTTCGTGAATGCGGGTTTTTCAGTAAATTCTAAGTTTTTCAGTGCAACTCACTCATATACTATGTACTACACTGTGCGTTTCTTATATTCTAAGTTTTTCAGGGCAACTCACTCATATACTATGTACTACACTGTGCGTTTCTTATATTCTAAGTTTTTCAGTGCAACTCACTCATATACTATGTACTACACTGTGCGTTTCTTATATTCTAAGTTTTTCAGTGCAACTCGCTCATATACTATGTACTACACTGTGCGTTTCTTATATTCTAAGTTTTTCAGTGCAACTCACTCATATACTATGTACTACACTGTGCGTTTCTTAAATTCTAAGTTTTTCAGTGCAACTCACTCATATACTATGTACTACACTGTTCGTTTCTTATATTTTAAGTTTTTCAGTGCAACTCACTCATATACTATGTACTACACTGTGCGTTTCTTATATTCTAAGTTTTTCAGTGCAACTCACTCATATACTATGTACTACACTGTGCGTTTCTTATATTCTAAGTTTTTCAGTGCAACTCACTCATATACTATGTACTACACTGTGCGTTTCTTATATTCTAAGTTTTTCAGTGCAACTCACTCATATACTATGTACTACACTGTGCGTTTCTTATATTCTAAGTTTTTCAGTGCAACTCACTCATATACTATGTACTACACTGTGCGTTTCTTATATTCTAAGTTTTTCAGTGCAACTCACTCATATACTATGTACTACACTGTGCGTTTCTTATATTCTAAGTTTTTCAGTGCAACTCACTCATATACTATGTACTACACTGTGCGTTTCTTATATTCTAAGTTTTTCAGTGCAACTCACTCATATACTATGTACTACACTGTTCGTTTCTTATATTCTAAGTTTTTCAGTGCAACTCACTCATATACTATGTACTACACTGTGCGTTTCTTATATTCTAAGTTTTTCAGTGCAACTCACTCATATACTATGTACTACACTGTGCGTTTCTTATATTCTAAGTTTTTCAGTGCAACTCACTCATATACTATGTACTACACTGTGCGTTTCTTATATTCTAAGTTTTTCAGTGCAACTCACTCATATACTATGTACTACACTGTGCGTTGCTTATATTCTAAGTTTTTCAGTGCAACTCACTCATATACTATGTACTACACTGTGCGTTGCTTATATTCTAAGTTTTTCAGTGCAACTCACTCATATACTATGTACTACACTGTGCGTTTCTTATATTCTAAGTTTTTCAGTGCAACTCACTCATATACTATGTACTACACTGTGCGTTTCTTATATTCTAAGTTTTGCAGTGCAACTCACTCATATACTATGTACTACACTGTGCATTTCGTGTAATGCGGGTTTTTCAGTAAATTCTAAGTTTTTCAGTGCAACTCACTCATATACTATGTACTACACTGTGCGTTTCTTATATTCTAAGTTTTTCAGTGCAACTCACTCATATACTATGTACTACACTGTGCGTTTCTTATATTCTAAGTTTTTCAGTGCAACTCACTCATAAACTATGTACTACACTGTGCGTTTCTTATATTCTAAGTTTTTCAGTGCAACTCACTCATATACTATGTACTACACTGTGCATTTCGTGTAATGCGGGTTTTTCAGTAAATTCTAAGTTTTTCAGTGCAACTCACTCATATACTATGTACTACACTGTGCGTTTCTTATATTCTAAGTTTTTCAGTGCAACTCACTCATATACTATGTACTACACTTTGTGTTTCTTATATTCTAAGTTTTTCAGAGCAACTCACTCATATACTATGTACTACACTGTGCGTTTCTTATATTCTAAGTTTTTCAGTGCAACTCACTCATATACTATGTACTACACTGTGCGTTTCTTATATTCTAACTTTTTCAGTGCAACTCACTCATATACGATGTACTACACTGTGCATTTCATGTAATGCGATTTTTTCAGTAAATTCTAAGTTTTTCAGTGCAACTCATTCATATACTATGTACTATATGTGCGTTTCTTATATTCTAAGTTTTTGAGTGCAACTCACTCATATACTATGTACTACACTGTGCGTTTCTTAAATTCTAAGTTTTTCAGTGCAACTCACTCATATACTATATACTACACTGTGCGTTTCTTATATTCTAAGTTTTTCAGTGCAACTCACTCATATACTATGTACTACACTGTGCGTTTCTTATATTCTAAGTTTTTGAGTGCAACTCACTCATATACTATGTACTACACTGTGCGTTTCTTATATTCTAAGTTTTTCAGTGCAACTCACTCATATACTATGTACTACACTGTGTGTTTCTTAAATTCTAAGTTTTTCAGTGCAACTCACTCATATACAATGTACTACACTGTGCGTTTCTTATATTCTAAGTTTTTCAGTGCAACTCACTCATATACTATGTACTACACTGTGCATTTCGTGTAATGCGGGTTTTTCAGTAAATTCTAAGTTTTTCAGTGCAACTCACTCATATACTATGTACTACACTGTGCGTTTCTTATATTCTAAGTTTTTCAGTGCAACTCACTCATATACTATGTACTACACTGTGCATTTCGTGTAAACCGGCTCTTTCAGTAAATTCTAAGTTTTTCAGTGCAACTCACTCATATGCTATGTACTACACTGTGCGTTTCTTATATTCTAAGTTTTTCAGTGCAACTCACTCATATACTATGTACTACACTGTGCGTTTCTTATATTCTAAGTTTTTCAGTGCAACTCACTCATATACTATGTACTACACTGTGCGTTTCTTATATTCTAATTTTTTCAGTGCAACTCACTCATATACTATGTACTACACTGTGCGTTTCTTATATTCTAAGTTTTTCAGTGCAACTCACTCATATACTATGTACTACACTGTGCGTTTCTTATATTCTAAGTTTTTCAGTGCAACTCACTCATATACTATGTACTACACTGTGCATTTCGTGTAATGCGGGTTTTTCAGTAAATTCTAAGTTTTTCAGTGCAACTCACTCATATACTATGTACTACACTGTGTGTTTCTTATATTCTAAGTTTTTCAGTGCAACTCACTCATATACGTTTCATATATTCTAAGTTTTTCAGTGCAACTCACTCATATACTATGTACTACACTGTGCGTTGCTTATATTCTAAGTTTTTCAGTGCAACTCACTCATATACTATGTACTACACTGTGCGTTGCTTATATTCTAAGTTTTTCAGTGCAACTCACTCATATACTATGTACTACACTGTGCGTTTCTTATATTCTAAGTTTTTCAGTGCAACTCATTCATATACCATGTACTACACTGTGCGTTTCTTATATTCTAAGTTTTTCAGTGCAACTCACTCATATACCATGTACTACACTGTGCGTTTCTTATATTCTAAGTTTTTCAGTGCAACTCACTCATATACTATGTACGACACTGTGCGTTTCTCATATTCTAAGTTTTTGAGTGCAACTCACTCATATACTATGTACTACACTGTGCGTTTCTCATATTCTAAGTTTTTCAGTGCAACTCACTCATATACTATGTACTACACTGTGCGTTTCTCATATTCTAAGTTTTTCAGTGCAACTCTCTCATATACTATGTACTACACTGTGCATTTCGTGAATGCGGGTTTTTCAGTAAATTCTAAGTTTTTCAGTGCAACTCACTCATATACTATGTACTACACTGTGCGTTTCTTATATTCTAATTTTTTCAGTGCAACTCACTCATATACTATGTACTACACTGTGCGTTTCTTATATTCTAAGTTTTTCAGTGCAACTCACTCATATACTATGTACTACACTGTGCGTTTCTTATATTCTAAGTTTTTCAGTGCAACTCACTCATATACTATGTACTACACTGTGCATTTCGTGTAATGCGGGTTTTTCAGTAAATTCTAAGTTTTTCAGTGCAACTCACTCATATACTATGTACTACACTGTGTGTTTCTTATATTCTAAGTTTTTCAGTGCAACTCACTCATATACTATGTACTACACTGTGCGTTTCATATATTCTAAGTTTTTCAGTGCAACTCACTCATATACTATGTACTACACTGTGCGTTGCTTATATTCTAAGTTTTTCAGTGCAACAAACTCATATACTATGTACTACACTGTGCGTTGCTTATATTCTAAGTTTTTCAGTGCAACTCACTCATATACTATGTACTACACTGTGCGTTTCTTATATTCTAAGTTTTTCAGTGCAACTCACTCATATACCATGTACTACACTGTGCGTTTCTTATATTCTAAGTTTTTCAGTGCAACTCACTCATATACCATGTACTACACTGTGCGTTTCTTATATTCTAAGTTTTTCAGTGCAACTCACTCATATACTATGTACTACACTGTGCGTTTCTCATATTCTAAGTTTTTGAGTGCAACTCACTCATATACTATGTACTACACTGTGCGTTTCTCATATTCTAAGTTTTTCAGTGCAACTCACTCATATACTATGTACTACACTGTGCTTTTCTCATATTCTAAGTTTTTCAGTGCAACTCTCTCATATACTATGTACTACACTGTGCATTTCGTGAATGCGGGTTTTTCAGTAAATTCTAAGTTTTTCAGTGCAACTCACTCATATACTATGTACTACACTGTGCGTTTCTTATATTCTAAGTTTTTCAGGGCAACTCACTCATATACTATGTACTACACTGTGCGTTTCTTAAATTCTAAGTTTTTCAGTGCAACTCACTCATATACTATGTACTACACTGTGCGTTTCTTATATTCTAAGTTTTTCAGTGCAACTCGCTCATATACTATGTACTACACTGTGCGTTTCTTATATTCTAAGTTTTTCAGTGCAACTCACTCATATACTATGTACTACACTGTGCGTTTCTTAAATTCTAAGTTTTTCAGTGCAACTCACTCATATACTATGTACTACACTGTTCGTTTCTTATATTTTAAGTTTTTCAGTGCAACTCACTCATATACTATGTACTACACTGTGCGTTTCTTATATTCTAAGTTTTTCAGTGCAACTCACTCATATACTATGTACTACACTGTGCGTTTCTTATATTCTAAGTTTTTCAGTGCAACTCACTCATATACTATGTACTACACTGTGCGTTTCTTATATTCTAAGTTTTTCAGTGCAACTCACTCATATACTATGTACTACACTGTGCATTTCTTATATTCTAAGTTTTTCAGTGCAACTCACTCATATACTATGTACTACACTGTGCGTTTCTTATATTCTAAGTTTTTCAGTGCAACTCACTCAGATACTATGTACTACACTGTGCATTTCTTATATTCTAAGTTTTTCAGTGCAACTCACTCATATACTATGTACTACACTGTGCGTTTCTTATATTCTAAGTTTTTCAGTGCAACTCAGTCATATACTATGTACTACACTGTGCGTTTCTTATATTCTAAGTTTTTCAGTGCAACTCACTCATATACTATGTACTACACTGTGCGTTTCTTATATTCTAAGTTTTTCAGTGCAACTCACTCATATACTATGTACTACACTGTGCGTTTCTTATATTCTAAGTTTTTCAGTGCAACTCACTCATATACTATGTACTACACTGTCCGTTTCTTAAATTCTAAGTTTTTCAGTGCAACTCACTCATATACTATGTACTACACTGAGCGTTTCTTATATTCTAAGTTTTTCAGTGCAACTCACTCATACTATGTACTACACTGTGCGTTTCTTATATTCTAAGTTTTTCAGTGCAACTCACTCATATACTATGTACTACACTGTGCGTTTCTTATATTCTAAGTTTTTCAGTGCAACTCACTCATATACTATGTACTACACTGTGCGTTTCTTATATTCTAAGTTTTTCAGTGCAACTCACTCATATACTATGTACTACACTGTCCGTTTCTTAAATTCTAAGTTTTTCAGTGCAACTCACTCATATACTATGTACTACACTGAGCGTTTCTTATATTCTAAGTTTTTCAGTGCAACTCACTCATATACTATGTACTACACTGTGCGTTTCTTATATTCTAAGTTTTTCAGTGCAACTCACTCATATACTATGTACTACACTGTACGTTTCTTATATTCTAAGTTTTTCAGTGCAACTCACTCATATACTATGTACTACACTGTGCATTTCGTGTAATGCGGGTTTTTCAGTAAATTCTAAGTTTTACAGTTCAACTCACTCATATACTATGTACCACACTGTGCGTTTCTTATATTCTAAGTTTTTCAGTGCAACTCACTCATATACTATGTACTACACTGTCCGATTCTTAAATTCTAAGTTTTTCAGTGCAACTCACTCATATACTATGTACTACACTGTGCGTTTCTTATATTCTAAGTTTTTCAGTGCAACTCACTCATATACTATGTACTACACTGTGCGTTTCTTATATTCTAAGTTTTTCAGTGCAACTCACTCATATACTATGTACTACACTGTGCATTTCTTATATTCTAAGTTTTTCAGTGCAACTCACTCATATACTATGTACTACACTGTGCGTTTCTTATATTCTAAGTTTTTCAGTGCAACTCACTCATATACTATGTACTACACTGTGCGTTTCTTATATTCTAAGTTTTTCAGTGCAACTCACTCATATACTATGTACTACACTGTGCGTTTCTTATATTCTAAGTTTTTGAGTGCAACTCACTCATATACTATGTACTACACTGTGCGTTTCTTATATTCTAAGTTTTTCAGTGCAACTCACTCATATACTATGTACTACACTGTGCGTTTCTTATATTCTAAGTTTTTCAGTGCAACTCACTCATATACTATGTACTACACTGTGCATTTCGTGTAATGCGGGTTTTTCAGTAAATTCTAAGTTTTTCAGTGCAACTCACTCATATACTATGTACTACACTGTGCGTTTCTTATATTCTAAGTTTTTCAGTGCAACTCACTCATATACTATGTACTACACTGTGCGTTTCTTATATTCTAAGTTTTTCAGTGCAACTCACTCATATACTATGTACTACACTGTGCATTTCTTATATTCTAAGTTTTTCAGTGCAACTCACTCATATACTATGTACTACACTGTGCGTTTCTTATATTCTAAGTTTTTCAGTGCAACTCACTCATATACTATGTACTACACTGTGCGTTTCTTATATTCTAAGTTTTTCAGTGCAACTCACTCATATACTATGTACTACACTGTGCGTTTCTTATATTCTAAGTTTTTGAGTGCAACTCACTCATATACTATGTACTACACTGTGCGTTTCTTATATTCTAAGTTTTTCAGTGCAACTCACTCATATACTATGTACTACACTGTGCGTTTCTTATATTCTAAGTTTTTCAGTGCAACTCACTCATATACTATGTACTACACTGTGCATTTCGTGTAATGCGGGTTTTTCAGTAAATTCTAAGTTTTTCAGTGCAACTCACTCATATACTATGTACTACACTGTGCGTTTCTTATATTCTAAGTTTTTCAGTGCAACTCACTCATATACTATGTACTACACTGTGCGTTTCTTATATTCTAAGTTTTTCAGTGCAACTCACTCATATACTATGTACTACACTGTCCGTTTCTTAAATTCTAAGTTTTTCAGTGCAACTCACTCATATACTATGTACTACACTGTGCGTTTCTTATATTCTAAGTTTTTCAGTGCAACTCACTCAGATACTATGTACTACACTGTGCGTTTCTTATATTCTAAGTTTTTCAGTGCAACTCACTCATATACTATGTACTACACTGTGCGTTTCTTATATTCTAAGTTTTTTAGTGCAACTCACTCATATACTATGTACTACACTGTTCGTTTCTTATATTCTAAGTTTTTCAGTGCAACTCACTCATATACTATGTACTACACTGTGCGTTTCTTATATTCTAAGTTTTTCAGTGCAACTCACTCATATACTATGTACTACACTGTGCGTTTCTTATATTCTAAGTTTTTCAGTGCAACTCACTCATATACTATGTACTACACTGTCCGTTTCTTAAATTCTAAGTTTTTCAGTGCAACTCACTCATATACTATGTACTACACTGAGCGTTTCTTATATTCTAAGTTTTTCAGTGCAACTCACTCATATACTATGTACTACACTGTGCGTTTCTTATATTCTAAGTTTTTCAGTGCAACTCACTCATATACTATGTACTACACTGTACGTTTCTTATATTCTAAGTTTTTCAGTGCAACTCACTCATATACTATGTACTACACTGTGCATTTCGTGTAATGCGGGTTTTTCAGTAAATTCTAAGTTTTACAGTGCAACTCACTCATATACTATGTACCACACTGTGCGTTTCTTATATTCTAAGTTTTTCAGTGCAACTCACTCATATACTATGTACTACACTGTCCGATTCTTAAATTCTAAGTTTTTCAGGGCAACTCACTCAGATACTATGTACTACACTGTGCGTTTCTTATATTCTAAGTTTTTCAGTGCAACTCACTCATATACTATGTACTACACTGTGCGTTTCTTATATTCTAAGTTTTTCAGTGCAACTCACTCATATACTATGTACTACACTGTGCGTTTCTTATATTCTAAGTTTTTCAGTGCAACTCACTCATATACTATGTACTACACTGTGCGTTTCTTATATTCTAAGTTTTTCAGTGCAACTCACTCATATACTATGTACTACACTGTCCGTTTCTTAAATTCTTAAGTTTTTCAGTGCAACTCACTCATATACTATGTACTACACTGAGCGTTTCTTATATTCTAAGTTTTTCAGTGCAACTCACTCATACTATGTACTACACTGTGCGTTTCTTATATTCTAAGTTTTTCAGTGCAACTCACTCATATACTATGTACTACACTGTGCGTTTCTTATATTCTAAGTTTTTCAGTGCAACTCACTCATATACTATGTACTACACTGTGCGTTTCCTATATTCTAAGTTTTTCAGTGCAACTCACTCATATACTATGTACTACACTGTCCGTTTCTTAAATTATAAGTTTTTCAGTGCAACTCACTCATATACTATGTACTACACTGTGCGTTTCTTATATTCTAAGTTTTTCAGTGCAACTCACTCATATACTATGTACTACACTGTGCGTTTCTTATATTCTAAGTTTTTCAGTGCAACTCACTCATATACTATGTACTACACTGTGCGTTTCTTATATTCTAAGTTTTTCAGTGCAACTCACTCATATACTATGTACTACACTGTGCATTTCTTATATTCTAAGTTTTTCAGTGCAACTCACTCATATACTATGTACTACACTGTGCGTTTCTTATATTCTAAGTTTTTCAGTGCAACTCACTCAGATACTATGTACTACACTGTGCATTTCTTATATTCTAAGTTTTTCAGTGCAACTCACTCATATACTATGTACTACACTGTGCGTTTCTTATATTCTAAGTTTTTCAGTGCAACTCAGTCATATACTATGTACTACACTGTGCGTTTCTTATATTCTAAGTTTTTCAGTGCAACTCACTCATATACTATGTACTACACTGTGCGTTTCTTATATTCTAAGTTTTTCAGTGCAACTCACTCATATACTATGTACTACACTGTGCGTTTCTTATATTCTACGTTTTTCAGTGCAACTCACTCATATACTATGTACTACACTGTCCGTTTCTTAAATTCTAAGTTTTTCAGTGCAACTCACTCATATACTATGTACTACACTGAGCGTTTCTTATATTCTAAGTTTTTCAGTGCAACTCACTCATACTATGTACTACACTGTGCGTTTCTTATATTCTAAGTTTTTCAGTGCAACTCACTCATATACTATGTACTACACTGTGCGTTTCTTATATTCTAAGTTTTTCAGTGCAACTCACTCATATACTATGTACTACACTGTGCGTTTCTTATATTCTAAGTTTTTCAGTGCAACTCACTCATATACTATGTACTACACTGTCCGTTTCTTAAATTCTAAGTTTTTCAGTGCAACTCACTCATATACTATGTACTACACTGAGCGTTTCTTATATTCTAAGTTTTTCAGTGCAACTCACTCATATACTATGTACTACACTGTGCGTTTCTTATATTCTAAGTTTTTCAGTGCAACTCACTCATATACTATGTACTACACTGTACGTTTCTTATATTCTAAGTTTTTCAGTGCAACTCACTCATATACTATGTACTACACTGTGCATTTCGTGTAATGCGGGTTTTTCAGTAAATTCTAAGTTTTACAGTTCAACTCACTCATATACTATGTACCACACTGTGCGTTTCTTATATTCTAAGTTTTTCAGTGCAACTCACTCATATACTATGTACTACACTGTCCGATTCTTAAATTCTAAGTTTTTCAGTGCAACTCACTCATATACTATGTACTACACTGTGCGTTTCTTATATTCTAAGTTTTTCAGTGCAACTCACTCATATACTATGTACTACACTGTGCGTTTCTTATATTCTAAGTTTTTCAGTGCAACTCACTCATATACTATGTACTACACTGTGCATTTCTTATATTCTAAGTTTTTCAGTGCAACTCACTCATATACTATGTACTACACTGTGCGTTTCTTATATTCTAAGTTTTTCAGTGCAACTCACTCATATACTATGTACTACACTGTGCGTTTCTTATATTCTAAGTTTTTCAGTGCAACTCACTCATATACTATGTACTACACTGTGCGTTTCTTATATTCTAAGTTTTTGAGTGCAACTCACTCATATACTATGTACTACACTGTGCGTTTCTTATATTCTAAGTTTTTCAGTGCAACTCACTCATATACTATGTACTACACTGTGCGTTTCTTATATTCTAAGTTTTTCAGTGCAACTCACTCATATACTATGTACTACACTGTGCATTTCGTGTAATGCGGGTTTTTCAGTAAATTCTAAGTTTTTCAGTGCAACTCACTCATATACTATGTACTACACTGTGCGTTTCTTATATTCTAAGTTTTTCAGTGCAACTCACTCATATACTATGTACTACACTGTGCGTTTCTTATATTCTAAGTTTTTCAGTGCAACTCACTCATATACTATGTACTACACTGTGCATTTCTTATATTCTAAGTTTTTCAGTGCAACTCACTCATATACTATGTACTACACTGTGCGTTTCTTATATTCTAAGTTTTTCAGTGCAACTCACTCATATACTATGTACTACACTGTGCGTTTCTTATATTCTAAGTTTTTCAGTGCAACTCACTCATATACTATGTACTACACTGTGCGTTTCTTATATTCTAAGTTTTTGAGTGCAACTCACTCATATACTATGTACTACACTGTGCGTTTCTTATATTCTAAGTTTTTCAGTGCAACTCACTCATATACTATGTACTACACTGTGCGTTTCTTATATTCTAAGTTTTTCAGTGCAACTCACTCATATACTATGTACTACACTGTGCATTTCGTGTAATGCGGGTTTTTCAGTAAATTCTAAGTTTTTCAGTGCAACTCACTCATATACTATGTACTACACTGTGCGTTTCTTATATTCTAAGTTTTTCAGTGCAACTCACTCATATACTATGTACTACACTGTGCGTTTCTTATATTCTAAGTTTTTCAGTGCAACTCACTCATATACTATGTACTACACTGTCCGTTTCTTAAATTCTAAGTTTTTCAGTGCAACTCACTCATATACTATGTACTACACTGTGCGTTTCTTATATTCTAAGTTTTTCAGTGCAACTCACTCAGATACTATGTACTACACTGTGCGTTTCTTATATTCTAAGTTTTTCAGTGCAACTCACTCATATACTATGTACTACACTGTGCGTTTCTTATATTCTAAGTTTTTTAGTGCAACTCACTCATATACTATGTACTACACTGTTCGTTTCTTATATTCTAAGTTTTTCAGTGCAACTCACTCATATACTATGTACTACACTGTGCGTTTCTTATATTCTAAGTTTTTCAGTGCAACTCACTCATATACTATGTACTACACTGTGCGTTTCTTATATTCTAAGTTTTTCAGTGCAACTCACTCATATACTATGTACTACACTGTCCGTTTCTTAAATTCTAAGTTTTTCAGTGCAACTCACTCATATACTATGTACTACACTGAGCGTTTCTTATATTCTAAGTTTTTCAGTGCAACTCACTCATATACTATGTACTACACTGTGCGTTTCTTATATTCTAAGTTTTTCAGTGCAACTCACTCATATACTATGTACTACACTGTACGTTTCTTATATTCTAAGTTTTTCAGTGCAACTCACTCATATACTATGTACTACACTGTGCATTTCGTGTAATGCGGGTTTTTCAGTAAATTCTAAGTTTTACAGTGCAACTCACTCATATACTATGTACCACACTGTGCGTTTCTTATATTCTAAGTTTTTCAGTGCAACTCACTCATATACTATGTACTACACTGTCCGATTCTTAAATTCTAAGTTTTTCAGTGCAACTCACTTATATACTATGTACTACACTGTGCGTTTCTTATATTCTAAGTTTTTCAGTGCAACTCACTCATATACTATGTACTACACTGTGCGTTTCTTATATTCTAAGTTTTTCAGTGCAACTCACTCATATACTATGTACTACACTGTGCGTTTCTTATATTCTAAGTTTTTCAGTGCAACTCACTCATATACTATGTACTACACTGTGCGTTTCTTATATTCTAAGTTTTTCAGTGCAACTCACTCATATACTATGTACTACACTGTGCGTTTCTTATATTCTAAGTTTTTCAGTGCAACTCACTCATATACTATGTACTACACTGTGCGTTTCTTATATTCTAAGTTTTTCAGTGCAACTCACTCATATACTATGTACTACACTGTGCGTTTCTTATATTCTACGTTTTTCAGTGCAACTCACTCATATACTATGTACTACACTGTGCATTTCTTATATTCTAAGTTTTTCAGTGCAACTCACTCATATACTATGTACTACACTGTGCGTTTCTTATATTCTAAGTTTTTCAGTGCAACTCACTCATATACTATGTACTACACTGTCCGTTTCTTAAAATCTAAGTTTTTCAGTGCAACTCACTCATATACTATGTACTACACTGAGCGTTTCTTATATTCTAAGTTTTTCAGTGCAACTCAGTCATACTATGTACTACACTGTGCGTTTCTTATATTCTAAGTTTTTCAGTGCAACTCACTCATATACTATGTACTACACTGTGCGTTTCTTATATTCTAAGTTTTTCAGTGCAACTCACTCATATACTATGTACTACACTGTCCGTTTCTTAAATTCTAAGTTTTTCAGTGCAACTCACTCATATACTATGTACTACACTGAGCGTTTCTTATATTCTAAGTTTTTCAGTGCAACTCACTCATATACTATGTACTACACTGTGCGTTTCTTATATTCTAAGTTTTTCAGTGCAACTCACTCATATACTATGTACTACACTGTGCGTTTCTTATATTCTAAGTTTTTCAGTGCAACTCACTCGAATACTATGTACTACACTGTGCGTTTCTTATATTCTAAGTTTTTCAGTGCAACTCACTCATATACTATGTACTACACTGTGCATTTCTTATATTCTAAGTTTTTCAGTGCAACTCACTCATATACTATGTACTACACTGTGCGTTTCTTATATTCTAAATTTTTCAGTGCAACTCACTCATATACTATGTACTACACTGTGCGTTTCTTATATTCTAAGTTTTTCAGTGCAACTCACTCATATACTATGTACTACACTGTGCGTTTCTTATATTCTAAGTTTTTCAGTGCAACTCACTCATATACTATGTACTACACTGTGCGTTTCTTATATTCTAAGTTTTTCAGGGCAACTCACTCATATACTATGTACTACACTGTGCGTTTCTTATATTCTAAGTTTTTCAGTGCAACTCACTCATATACTATGTACTACACTGTGCGTTTCTTATATTCTAAGTTTTTCAGGGCAACTCACTCATATACTATGTACTACACTGTGCGTTTCTTATATTCTAAGTGTTTCAGGGCAACTCACTCATATACTATGTACTACACTGTGCGTTTCTTATATTCTAAGTTTTTCAGTGCAACTCACTCATATTCTATGTACTACACTGTGCGTTTCTTATATTCTAAGTTTTTCAGTGCAACTCACTCATATACTATGTACTACACTGTGCGTTTCTTATATTCTAAGTTTTTCAGTGCAACTCACTCATATACTATGTACTACACTGTGCATTTCTTATATTCTAAGTTTTTCAGTGCAACTCACTCATATACTATGTACTACACTGTGCGTTTCTTATATTCTAAGTTTTTCAGTGCAACTCACTCATATACTATGTACTACAATGTGCGTTTCTTATATTCTAAGTTTTTCAGTGCAACTCACTTATATACTATGTACTACACTGTGCGTTTCTTATATTATAAGTTTTTCAGTGCAACTCACTCATATACTATGTACTACACTGTGCATTTCTTATATTCTAAGTTTTTCAGTGCAACTCACTCATATACTATGTACTACACTGTGCGTTTCTTATATTCTAAGTTTTTCAGTGCAACTCACTCATATACTATGTACTACACTGTGCGTTTCTTATATTCTAAGTTTTTCAGTGCAACTCACTCATATACTATGTACTACACTGTGCGTTTCTTATATTCTAAGTTTTTCAGTGCAACTCACTCATATACTATGTACTACACTGTCCGTTTCTTAAATTCTAAGTTTTTCAGTGCAACTCACTCATATACTATGTACTACACTGAGCGTTTCTTATATTCTAAGTTTTTCAGTGCAACTCACTCATACTATGTACTACACTGTGCGTTTCTTATATTCTAAGTTTTTCAGTGCAACTCACTCATATACTATGTACTACACTGTGCGTTTCTTATATTCTAAGTTTTTCAGTGCAACTCACTCATATACTATGTACTACACTGTGCGTTTCTTATATTCTAAGTTTTTCAGTGCAACTCACTCATATACTATGTACTACACTGTCCGTTTCTTAAATTCTAAGTTTTTCAGTGCAACTCACTCATATACTATGTACTACACTGAGCGTTTCTTATATTCTAAGTTTTTCAGTGCAACTCACTCATATACTATGTACTACACTGTGCGTTTCTTATATTCTAAGTTTTTCAGTGCAACTCACTCATATACTATGTACTACACTGTACGTTTCTTATATTCTAAGTTTTTCAGTGCAACTCACTCATATACTATGTACTACACTGTGCGTTTCTTATATTCTAAGTTTTTCAGTGCAACTCACTCATATACTATGTACTACACTGTGCGTTTCTTATATTCTAAGTTTTTCAGTGCAACTCACTCATATACTATGTACTACACTGTGCGTTTCTTATATTCTAAGTTTTTCAGTGCAACTCACTCATATACTATGTACTACACTGTGCGTTTCTTATATTCTAAGTTTTTCAGTGCAACTCACTCATATACTATGTACTACACTGTGCATTTCGTGTAATGCGGGTTTTTCAGTAAATTCTAAGTTTTACAGTGCAACTCACTCATATACTATGTACTACACTGTCCGTTTCTTAAATTCTAAGTTTTTCAGTGCAACTCACTCATATACTATGCACTACACTGAGCGTTTCTTATATTCTAAGTTTTTCAGTGCAACTCACTCATATACTATGTACTACACTGTGCGTTTCTTATATTCTAAGTTTTTCAGTGCAACTCACTCATATACTATGTACTACACTGTACGTTTCTTATATTCTAAGTTTTTCAGTGCAACTCACTCATATACTATGTACTACACTGTGCGTTTCTTATATTCTAAGTTTTTCAGTGCAACTCACTCATATACTATGTACTACACTGTGCGTTTCTTATATTCTAAGTTTTTCAGTGCAACTCACTCATATACTATGTACTACACTGTCCGTTTCTTAAAATCTAAGTTTTTCAGTGCAACTCACTCATATACTATGTACTACACTGAGCGTTTCTTATATTCTAAGTTTTTCAGTGCAACTCAGTCATACTATGTACTACACTGTGCGTTTCTTATATTCTAAGTTTTTCAGTGCAACTCACTCATATACTATGTACTACACTGTGCGTTTCTTATATTCTAAGTTTTTCAGTGCAACTCACTCATATACTATGTACTACACTGTCCGTTTCTTAAATTCTAAGTTTTTCAGTGCAACTCACTCATATACTATGTACTACACTGAGCGTTTCTTATATTCTAAGTTTTTCAGTGCAACTCACTCATATACTATGTACTACACTGTGCGTTTCTTATATTCTAAGTTTTTCAGTGCAACTCACTCATATACTATGTACTACACTGTGCGTTTCTTATATTCTAAGTTTTTCAGTGCAACTCACTCATATACTATGTACTACACTGTGCGTTTCTTATATTCTAAGTTTTTCAGTGCAACTCACTCATATACTATGTACTACACTGTGCATTTCTTATATTCTAAGTTTTTCAGTGCAACTCACTCATATACTATGTACTACACTGTGCGTTTCTTATATTCTAAATTTTTCAGTGCAACTCACTCATATACTATGTACTACACTGTGCGTTTCTTATATTCTAAGTTTTTCAGTGCAACTCACTCATATACTATGTACTACACTGTGCGTTTCTTATATTCTAAGTTTTTCAGTGCAACTCACTCATATACTATGTACTACACTGTGCGTTTCTTATATTCTAAGTTTTTCAGGGCAACTCATTCATATACTATGTACTACACTGTGCGTTTCTTATATTCTAAGTTTTTCAGTGCAACTCACTCATATACTATGTACTACACTGTGCGTTTCTTATATTCTAAGTTTTTCAGGGCAACTCACTCATATACTATGTACTACACTGTGCGTTTCTTATATTCTAAGTGTTTCAGGGCAACTCACTCATATACTATGTACTACACTGTGCGTTTCTTATATTCTAAGTTTTTCAGTGCAACTCACTCATATTCTATGTACTACACTGTGCGTTTCTTATATTCTAAGTTTTTCAGTGCAACTCACTCATATACTATGTACTACACTGTGCGTTTCTTATATTCTAAGTTTTTCAGTGCAACTCACTCATATACTATGTACTACACTGTGCATTTCTTATATTCTAAGTTTTTCAGTGCAACTCACTCATATACTATGTACTACACTGTGCGTTTCTTATATTCTAAGTTTTTCAGTGCAACTCACTCATATACTATGTACTACAATGTGCGTTTCTTATATTCTAAGTTTTTCAGTGCAACTCACTCATATACTATGTACTACACTGTGCGTTTCTTATATTATAAGTTTTTCAGTGCAACTCACTCATATACTATGTACTACACTGTGCATTCTTATATTCTAAGTTTTTCAGTGCAACTCACTCATATACTATGTACTACACTGTGCGTTTCTTATATTCTAAGTTTTTCAGTGCAACTCACTCATATACTATGTACTACACTGTGCGTTTCTTATATTCTAAGTTTTTCAGTGCAACTCACTCATATACTATGTACTACACTGTGCGTTTCTTATATTCTAAGTTTTTCAGTGCAACTCACTCATATACTATGTACTACACTGTCCGTTTCTTAAATTCTAAGTTTTTCAGTGCAACTCACTCATATACTATGTACTACACTGAGCGTTTCTTATATTCTAAGTTTTTCAGTGCAACTCACTCATACTATGTACTACACTGTGCGTTTCTTATATTCTAAGTTTTTCAGTGCAACTCACTCATATACTATGTACTACACTGTGCATTTCTTATATTCTAAGTTTTTCAGTGCAACTCACTCATATACTATGTACTACACTGTGCGTTTCTTATATTCTAAGTTTTTCAGTGCAACTCACTCATATACTATGTACTACACTGTCCGTTTCTTAAATTCTAAGTTTTTCAGTGCAACTCACTCATATACTATGTACTACACTGAGCGTTTCTTATATTCTAAGTTTTTCAGTGCAACTCACTCATATACTATGTACTACACTGTGCGTTTCTTATATTCTAAGTTTTTCAGTGCAACTCACTCATATACTATGTACTACACTGTACGTTTCTTATATTCTAAGTTTTTCAGTGCAACTCACTCATATACTATGTACTACACTGTGCGTTTCTTATATTCTAAGTTTTTCAGTGCAACTCACTCATATACTATGTACTACACTGTGCGTTTCTTATATTCTAAGTTTTTCAGTGCAACTCACTCATATACTATGTACTACACTGTGCGTTTCTTATATTCTAAGTTTTTCAGTGCAACTAACTCATATACTATGTACTACACTGTGCGTTTCTTATATTCTAAGTTTTTCAGTGCAACTCACTCATATACTATGTACTACACTGTGCATTTCGTGTAATGCGGGTTTTTCAGTAAATTCTAAGTTTTACAGTGCAACTCACTCATATACTATGTACTACACTGTCCGTTTCTTAAATTCAAAGTTTTTCAGTGCAACTCACTCATATACTATGCACTACACTGAGCGTTTCTTATATTCTAAGTTTTTCAGTGCAACTCACTCATATACTATGTACTACACTGTGCGTTTCTTATATTCTAAGTTTTTCAGTGCAACTCACTCATATACTATGTACTACACTGTACGTTTCTTATATTCTAAGTTTTTCAGTGCAACTCACTCATATACTATGTACTACACTGTGCGTTTCTTATATTCTAAGTTTTTCAGTGCAACTCACTCATATACTATGTACTACACTGTGCGTTTCTTATATTCTAAGTTTTTCAGTGCAACTCACTCATATACTATGTACTACACTGTGCGTTTCTTATATTCTAAGGTTTTCAGTGCAACTCACTCATATACTATGTACTACACTGTGCGTTTCTTATATTCTAAGTTTTTCAGTGCAACTCACTCATATACTATGTACTACAATGTGCATTTCGTGTAATGCGGGTTTTTCAGTAAATTCTAAGTTTTACAGTGCAACTCACTCATATACTATGTACTACACTGTGCGTTTCTTATATTCTAAGTTTTTCAGTGCAACTCACTCATATACTATGTACTACACTGTCCGATTCTTAAATTCTAAGTTTTTCAGTGAAACTCACTCATATACTATGTACTACACTGTGCGTTTCTTATATTCTAAGTTTTTCAGTGCAACTCACTCATATACTATGTACTACACTGTGCGTTTCTTATATTCTAAGTTTTTCAGTGCAACTCACTCATATACTATGTACTACACTGTGCGTTTCTTATATTCTAAGTTTTTCAGTGCAACTCACTCAGATACTATGTACTACACTGTGCGTTTCTTATATTCTAAGTTTTTCAGTGCAACTCACTCATATACTATGTACTACACTGTGCGTTTCTTATATTCTAAGTTTTTCAGTGCAACTCACTCATATACTATGTACTACACTGTGCGTTTCTTATATTCTAAGTTTTTCAGTGCAACTCACTCATATACTATGTACTACACTGTGCATTTCTTATATTCTAAGTTTTTCAGTGCAACTCACTCATATACTATGTACTACACTGTGCGTTTCTTATATTCTAAGTTTTTCAGTGCAACTCACTCATATACTATGTACTACACAGTCCGTTTCTTAAAATCTAAGTTTTTCAGTGCAACTCACTCATATACTATGTACTACACTGAGCGTTTCTTATATTCTAAGTTTTTCAGTGCAACTCACTCATACTATGTACTACACTGTGCGTTTCTTATATTCTAAGTTTTTCAGTGCAACTCACTCATATACTATGTACTACACTGTCCGTTTCTTAAATTCTAAGTTTTTCAGTGCAACTCACTCATATACTATGTACTACACTGAGCGTTTCTTATATTCTAAGTTTTTCAGTGCAACTCACTCATACTATGTACTACACTGTGCGTTTCTTATATTCTAAGTTTTTCAGTGCAACTCACTCATATACTATGTACTACACTGTGCGTTTCTTATATTCTAAGTTTTTCAGTGCAACTCACTCATATACTATGTACTACACTGTGCGTTTCTTATATTCTAAGTTTTTCAGTGCAACTCACTCATATACTATGTACTACACTGTCAGTTTCTTAAATTCTAAGTTTTTCAGTGCAACTCACTCATATACTATGTACTACACTGAGCGTTTCTTATATTCTAAGTTTTTCAGTGCAACTCACTCATATACTATGTACTACACTGTGCGTTTCTTATATTCTAAGTTTTTCAGTGCAACTCACTCATATACTATGTACTACACTGTACGTTTCTTATATTCTAAGTTTTTCAGTGCAACTCACTCATATACTATGTACTACACTGTGCGTTTCTTATATTCTAAGTTTTTCAGTGCAACTCACTCATATACTATGTACTACACTGTGCGTTTCTTATATTCTAAGTTTTTCAGTGCAACTCACTCATATACTATGTACTACACTGTGCGTTTCTTATATTCTAAGTTTTTCAGTGCAACTCACTCATATACTATGTACTACACTGTGCATTTCGTGTAATGCGGGTTTTTCAGTAAATTCTAAGTTTTACAGTGCAACTCACTCATATACTATGTACTACACTGTCCGTTTCTTAAATTCTAAGTTTTTCAGTGCAACTCACTCATATACTATGCACTACACTGAGCGTTTCTTATATTCTAAGTTTTTCAGTGCAACTCACTCATATACTATGTACTACACTGTGCGTTTCTTATATTCTAAGTTTTTCAGTGCAACTCACTCATATACTATGTACTACACTGTACGTTTCTTATATTCTAAGTTTTTCAGTGCAACTCACTCATATACTATGTACTACACTGTGCGTTTCTTATATTCTAAGTTTTTCAGTGCAACTCACTCATATACTATGTACTACACTGTGCGTTTCTTATATTCTAAGTTTTTCAGTGCAACTCACTCATATACTATGTACTACACTGTGCGTTTCTTATATTCTAAGTTTTTCAGTGCAACTCACTCATATACTATGTACTACACTGTGCGTTTCTTATATTCTAAGTTTTTCAGTGCAACTCACTCATATACTATGTACTACACTGTGCATTTCGTGTAATGCGGGTTTTTCAGTAAATTCTAAGTTTTACAGTGCAACTCACTCATATACTATGTACTACACTGTGCGTTTCTTATATTCTAAGTTTTTCAGTGCAACTCACTCATATACTATGTACTACACTGTCCGATTCTTAAATTCTAAGTTTTTCAGTGCAACTCACTCATATACTATGTACTACACTGTGCGTTTCTTATATTCTAAGTTTTTCAGTGCAACTCACTCATATACTATGTACTACACTGTGCGTTTCTTATATTCTAAGTTTTTCAGTGCAACTCACTCATATACTATGTACTACACTGTGCGTTTCTTATATTCTAAGTTTTTCAGTGCAACTCACTCAGATACTATGTACTACACTGTGCGTTTCTTATATTCTAAGTTTTTCAGTGCAACTCACTCATATACTATGTACTACACTGTGCGTTTCTTATATTCTAAGTTTTTCAGTGCAACTCACTCATATACTATGTACTACACTGTGCGTTTCTTATATTCTAAGTTTTTCAGTGCAACTCACTCATATACTATGTACTACACTGTGCATTTCTTATATTCTAAGTTTTTCAGTGCAACTCACTCATATACTATGTACTACACTGTGCGTTTCTTATATTCTAAGTTTTTCAGTGCAACTCACTCATATACTATGTACTACACTGTCCGTTTCTTAAAATCTAAGTTTTTCAGTGCAACTCACTCATATACTATGTACTACACTGAGCGTTTCTTATATTCTAAGTTTTTCAGTGCAACTCACTCATACTATGTACTACACTGTGCGTTTCTTATATTCTAAGTTTTTCAGTGCAACTCACTCATATACTATGTACTACACTGTCCGTTTCTTAAATTCTAAGTTTTTCAGTGCAACTCACTCATATACTATGTACTACACTGAGCGTTTCTTATATTCTGTTTTTCAGTGCAACTCACTCATATACTATGTACTACACTGTGCGTTTCTTATATTCTAAGTTTTTCAGTGCAACTCACTCATATACTATGTACTACACTGTACGTTTCTTATATTCTAAGTTTTTCAGTGCAACTCACTCATATACTATGTACTACACTGTGCGTTTCTTATATTCTAAGTTTTTCAGTGCAACTCACTCATATACTATGTACTACACTGTGCGTTTCTTATATTCTAAGTTTTTCAGTGCAACTCACTCATATACTATGTACTACACTGTGCGTTTCTTATATTCTAAGTTTTTCAGTGCAACTCACTCATATACTATGTACTACACTGTGCATTTCGTGTAATGCGGGTTTTTCAGTAAATTCTAAGTTTTACAGTGCAACTCACTCATATACTATGTACTACACTGTGCGTTTCTTATATTCTAAGTTTTTCAGTGCAACTCACTCATATACTATGTACTACACTGTCCGATTCTTAAATTCTAAGTTTTTCAGTGCAACTCACTCATATACTATGTACTACACTGTGCGTTTCTTATATTCTAAGTTTTTCAGTGCAACTCACTCATATACTATGTACTACACTGTGCGTTTCTTATATTCTAAGTTTTTCAGTGCAACTCACTCATATACTATGTACTACACTGTGCGTTTCTTATATTCTAAGTTTTTCAGTGCAACTCACTCATATACTATGTACTACACTGTGCGTTTCTTATATTCTAAGTTTTTCAGTGCAACTCACTCATATACTATGTACTACACTGTGCGTTTCTTATATTCTAAGTTTTTCAGTGCAACTCACTCATATACTATGTACTACACTGTGCATTTCGTGTAATGCGGGTTTTTCAGTAAATTCTAAGTTTTACAGTGCAACTCACTCATATACTATGTACTACACTGTGCGTTTCTTATATTCTAAGTTTTTCAGTGCAACTCACTCATATACTATGTACTACACTGTCCGATTCTTAAATTCTAAGTTTTTCAGTGCAACTCACTCATATACTATGTACTACACTGTGCGTTTCTTATATTCTAAGTTTTTCAGTGCAACTCACTCATATACTATGTACTACACTGTGCGTTTCTTATATTCTAAGTTTTTCAGTGCAACTCACTCATATACTATGTACTACACTGTGCGTTTCTTATATTCTAAGTTTTTCAGTGCAACTCACTCAGATACTATGTACTACACTGTGCGTTTCTTATATTCTAAGTTTTTCAGTGCAACTCACTCATATACTATGTACTACACTGTGCGTTTCTTATATTCTAAGTTTTTCAGTGCAACTCACTCATATACTATGTACTACACTGTGCGTTTCTTATATTCTAAGTTTTTCAGTGCAACTCACTCATATACTATGTACTACACTGTGCATTTCTTATATTCTAAGTTTTTCAGTGCAACTCACTCATATACTATGTACTACACTGTGCGTTTCTTATATTCTAAGTTTTTCAGTGCAACTCACTCATATACTATGTACTACACTGTCCGTTTCTTAAAATCTAAGTTTTTCAGTGCAACTCACTCATATACTATGTACTACACTGAGCGTTTCTTATATTCTAAGTTTTTCAGTGCAACTCACTCATACTATGTACTACACTGTGCGTTTCTTATATTCTAAGTTTTTCAGTGCAACTCACTCATATACTATGTACTACACTGTCCGTTTCTTAAATTCTAAGTTTTTCAGTGCAACTCACTCATATACTATGTACTACACTGAGCGTTTCTTATATTCTGTTTTTCAGTGCAACTCACTCATATACTATGTACTACACTGTGCGTTTCTTATATTCTAAGTTTTTCAGTGCAACTCACTCATATACTATGTACTACACTGTACGTTTCTTATATTCTAAGTTTTTCAGTGCAACTCACTCATATACTATGTACTACACTGTGCGTTTCTTATATTCTAAGTTTTTCAGTGCAACTCACTCATATACTATGTACTACACTGTGCGTTTCTTATATTCTAAGTTTTTCAGTGCAACTCACTCATATACTATGTACTACACTGTGCGTTTCTTATATTCTAAGTTTTTCAGTGCAACTCACTCATATACTATGTACTACACTGTGCATTTCGTGTAATGCGGGTTTTTCAGTAAATTCTAAGTTTTACAGTGCAACTCACTCATATACTATGTACTACACTGTGCGTTTCTTATATTCTAAGTTTTTCAGTGCAACTCACTCATATACTATGTACTACACTGTCCGATTCTTAAATTCTAAGTTTTTCAGTGCAACTCACTCATATACTATGTACTACACTGTGCGTTTCTTATATTCTAAGTTTTTCAGTGCAACTCACTCATATACTATGTACTACACTGTGCGTTTCTTATATTCTAAGTTTTTCAGTGCAACTCACTCATATACTATGTACTACACTGTGCGTTTCTTATATTCTAAGTTTTTCAGTGCAACTCACTCATATACTATGTACTACACTGTGCGTTTCTTATATTCTAAGTTTTTCAGTGCAACTCACTCATATACTATGTACTACACTGTGCGTTTCTTATATTCTAAGTTTTTCAGTGCAACTCACTCATATACTATGTACTACACTGTGCGTTTCTTATATTCTAAGTTTTTCAGTGCAACTCACTCATATACTATGTACTACACTGTGCGTTTCTTATATTCTAAGTTTTTCAGTGCAACTCACTCATATACTATGTACTACACTGTGCGTTTCTTATATTCTAAGTTTTTCAGTGCAACTCACTCATATACTATGTACTACACTGTGCGTTTCTTATATTCTAAGTTTTTCAGTGCAACTCACTCATATACTATGTACTACACTGTGCGTTTCTTAAAATCTAAGTTTTTCAGTGCAACTCACTCATATACTATGTACTACACTGTCCGTTTCTTATATTCTAAGTTTTTCAGTGCAACTCACTCATACTATGTACTACACTGTGCGTTTCTTATATTCTAAGTTTTTCAGTGCAACTCACTCATATACTATGTACTACACTGTGCTTTTCTTATATTCTAAGTTTTTCAGTGCAACTCACTCATATACTATGTACTACACTGTCCGTTTCTTATATTCTAAGTTTTTCAGTGCAACTCACTCATATACTATGTACTACACTGTGCGTTTCTTATATTCTAAGTTTTTCAGTGCAACTCACTCATATACTATGTACTACACTGTGCGTTTCTTATATTCTAAGTTTTTCAGTGCAACTCACTCATATACTATGTACTACACTGTGCGTTTCTTATATTCTAAGTTTTTCAGTGCAACTCACTCATATACTATGTACTACACTGTGCGTTTCTTATATTCTAAGATTTTCAGTGCAACTCACTCATATACTATGTACTACACTGTGCGTTTCTTATATTCTAAATTTTTCAGTGCAACTCACTCATATACTATGTACTACACTGTGCGTTTCTTATATTCTAAGTTTTTCAGTGCAACTCACTCATATACTATGTACTACACTGTGCGTTTCTTATATTCTAAGTTTTTCAGTGCAACTCACTCATATACTATGTACTACACTGTGCGTTTCTTATATTCTAAGTTTTTCAGGGCAACTCACTCATATACTATGTACTACACTGTGCGTTTCTTATATTCTAAGTTTTTCAGTGCAACTCACTCATATACTATGTACTACACTGTGCGTTTCTTATATTCTAAGTTTTTCAGTGCAACTCACTCATATACTATGTACTACACTGTGCGTTTCTTATATTCTAAGTTTTTCAGTGCAACTCACTCATATACTATGTACTACACTGTGCGTTTCTTATATTCTAAGTTTTTCAGTGCAACTCACTCATATACTATGTACTACACTGTGCGTTTCTTATATTCTAAGTTTTTCAGTGCAACTCACTCATATACTATGTACTACACTGTGCATTTCTTATATTCTAAGTTTTTCAGTGCAACTCACTCATATACTATGTACTACACTGTGCGTTTCTTATATTCTAAGTTTTTCAGTGCAACTCACTCAGATACTATGTACTACACTGTGCGTTTCTTATATTCTAAGTTTTTCAGTGCAACTCACTCATATACTATGTACTACACTGTGCGTTTCTTATATTCTAAGTTTTTCAGTGCAACTCACTCATATACTATGTACTACAATGTGCGTTTCTTATATTCTAAGTTTTTCAGTGCAACTCACTCATATACTATGTACTACACTGTGTGTTTCTTATATTCTAAGTTTTTCAGTGCAACTCACTCATATACTATGTACTACACTGTGCGTTTCTTATATTCTAAGTTTTTCAGTGCAACTCACTCATATACTATGTACTACACTGTGCGTTTCTTATATTCTAAGTTTTTCAGTGCAACTCACTCATATACAATGTACTACACTGTCCGATTCTTAAATTCTAAGTTTTTCAGTGCAACTCACTCATATACTATGTACTACACTGTGCGTTTCTTATATTCTAAGTTTTTCAGTGCAACTCACTCATATACTATGTACTACACTGTGCGTTTCTTATATTCTAAGTTTTTCAGTGCAACTCACTCATATACTATGTACTACACTGTGCGTTTCTTATATTCTAAGTTTTTCAGTGCAACTCACTCATATACTATGTACTACACTGTGCGTTTCTTATATTCTAAGTTTTTCAGTGCAACTCACTCATATACTATGTACTACACTGTGCGTTTCTTATATTCTAAGTTTTTCAGTGCAACTCACTCATATACTATGTACTACACTGTGCATTTCTTATATTCTAAGTTTTTCAGTGCAACTCACTCATATACTATGTACTACACTGTGCGTTTCTTATATTCTAAGTTTTTCAGTGCAACTCACTCATATACTATGTACTACACTGTGCGTTTCTTAAAATCTAAGTTTTTCAGTGCAACTCACTCATATACTATGTACTACACTGTCCGTTTCTTATATTCTAAGTTTTTCAGTGCAACTCACTCATACTATGTACTACACTGTGCGTTTCTTATATTCTAAGTTTTTCAGTGCAACTCACTCATATACTATGTACTACACTGTGCTTTTGTTATATTCTAAGTTTTTCAGTGCAACTCACTCATATACTATGTACTACACTGTGCGTTTCTTAAATTCTAAGTTTTTCAGTGCAACTCACTCATATACTATGTACTACACTGTCCGTTTCTTATATTCTAAGTTTTTCAGTGCAACTCACTCATATACTATGTACTACACTGTGCGTTTCTTATATTCTAAGTTTTTCAGTGCAACTCACTCATATACTATGTACTACACTGTGCGTTTCTTATATTCTAAGTTTTTCAGTGCAACTCACTCATATACTATGTACTACACTGTGCGTTTCTTATATTCTAAGTTTTTCAGTGCAACTCACTCATATACTATGTACTACACTGTGCGTTTCTTATATTCTAAGATTTTCAGTGCAACTCACTCATATACTATGTACTACACTGTGCGTTTCTTATATTCTAAATTTTTCAGTGCAACTCACTCATATACTATGTACTACACTGTGCGTTTCTTATATTCTAAGTTTTTCAGTGCAACTCACTCATATACTATGTACTACACTGTGCGTTTCTTATATTCTAAGTTTTTCAGTGCAACTCACTCATATACTATGTACTACACTGTGCGTTTCTTATATTCTAAGTTTTTCAGGGCAACTCACTCATATACTATGTACTACACTGTGCGTTTCTTATATTCTAAGTTTTTCAGTGCAACTCACTCATATACTATGTACTACACTGTGCGTTTCTTATATTCTAAGTTTTTCAGTGCAACTCACTCATATACTATGTACTACACTGTGCGTTTCTTATATTCTAAGTTTTTCAGTGCAACTCACTCATATACTATGTACTACACTGTGCGTTTCTTATATTCTAAGTTTTTCAGTGCAACTCACTCATATACTATGTACTACACTGTGCGTTTCTTATATTCTAAGTTTTTCAGTGCAACTCACTCATATACTATGTACTACACTGTGCATTTCTTATATTCTAAGTTTTTCAGTGCAACTCACTCATATACTATGTACTACACTGTGCGTTTCTTATATTCTAAGTTTTTCAGTGCAACTCACTCAGATACTATGTACTACACTGTGCGTTTCTTATATTCTAAGTTTTTCAGTGCAACTCACTCATATACTATGTACTACACTGTGCGTTTCTTATATTCTAAGTTTTTCAGTGCAACTCACTCATATACTATGTACTACAATGTGCGTTTCTTATATTCTAAGTTTTTCAGTGCAACTCACTCATATACTATGTACTACACTGTCCGTTTCTTAAATTCTAAGTTTTTCAGTGCAACTCACTCATATACTATGTACTACACTGAGCGTTTCTTATATTCTAAGTTTTTCAGTGCAACTCACTCATATATTATGTACTACACTGTGCGTTTCTTATATTCTAAGTTTTTCAGTGCAACTCACTCATATACTATGTACTACACTGAGCGTTTCTTATATTCTGTTTTTCAGTGCAACTCACTCATATACTATGTACTACACTGTGCGTTTCTTATATTCTAAGTTTTTCAGTGCAACTCACTCATATACTATGTACTACACTGTACGTTTCTTATATTCTAAGTTTTTCAGTGCAACTCACTCATATACTATGTACTACACTGTGCGTTTCTTATATTCTAAGTTTTTCAGTGCAACTCACTCATATACTATGTACTACACTGTGCGTTTCTTATATTCTAAGTTTTTCAGTGCAACTCACTCATATACTATGTACTACACTGTGCGTTTCTTATATTCTAAGTTTTTCAGTGCAACTCACTCATATACTATGTACTACACTGTGCATTTCGTGTAATGCGGGTTTTTCAGTAAATTCTAAGTTTTACAGTGCAACTCACTCATATACTATGTACTACACTGTGCGTTTCTTATATTCTAAGTTTTTCAGTGCAACTCACTCATATACTATGTACTACACTGTCCGATTCTTAAATTCTAAGTTTTTCAGTGCAACTCACTCATATACTATGTACTACACTGTGCGTTTCTTATATTCTAAGTTTTTCAGTGCAACTCACTCATATACTATGTACTACACTGTGCGTTTCTTATATTCTAAGTTTTTCAGTGCAACTCACTCATATACTATGTACTACACTGTGCGTTTCTTATATTCTAAGTTTTTCAGTGCAACTCACTCATATACTATGTACTACACTGTGCGTTTCTTATATTCTAAGTTTTTCAGTGCAACTCACTCATATACTATGTACTACACTGTGCGTTTCTTATATTCTAAGTTTTTCAGTGCAACTCACTCATATACTATGTACTACACTGTGCGTTTCTTATATTCTAAGTTTTTCAGTGCAACTCACTCATATACTATGTACTACACTGTGCGTTTCTTATATTCTAAGTTTTTCAGTGCAACTCACTCATATACTATGTACTACACTGTGCGTTTCTTATATTCTAAGTTTTTCAGTGCAACTCACTCATATACTATGTACTACACTGTGCGTTTCTTATATTCTAAGTTTTTCAGTGCAACTCACTCATATACTATGTACTACACTGTGCGTTTCTTAAAATCTAAGTTTTTCAGTGCAACTCACTCATATACTATGTACTACACTGTCCGTTTCTTATATTCTAAGTTTTTCAGTGCAACTCACTCATACTATGTACTACACTGTGCGTTTCTTATATTCTAAGTTTTTCAGTGCAACTCACTCATATACTATGTACTACACTGTGCTTTTCTTATATTCTAAGTTTTTCAGTGCAACTCACTCATATACTATGTACTACACTGTGCGTTTCTTAAATTCTAAGTTTTTCAGTGCAACTCACTCATATACTATGTACTACACTGTCCGTTTCTTATATTCTAAGTTTTTCAGTGCAACTCACTCATATACTATGTACTACACTGTGCGTTTCTTATATTCTAAGTTTTTCAGTGCAACTCACTCATATACTATGTACTACACTGTGCGTTTCTTATATTCTAAGTTTTTCAGTGCAACTCACTCATATACTATGTACTACACTGTGCGTTTCTTATATTCTAAGTTTTTCAGTGCAACTCACTCATATACTATGTACTACACTGTGAGTTTCTTATATTCTAAGATTTTCAGTGCAACTCACTCATATACTATGTACTACACTGTGCGTTTCTTATATTCTAAATTTTTCAGTGCAACTCACTCATATACTATGTACTACACTGTGCGTTTCTTATATTCTAAGTTTTTCAGTGCAACTCACTCATATACTATGTACTACACTGTGCGTTTCTTATATTCTAAGTTTTTCAGTGCAACTCACTCATATACTATGTACTACACTGTGCGTTTCTTATATTCTAAGTTTTTCAGGGCAACTCACTCATATACTATGTACTACACTGTGTGTTTCTTATATTCTAAGTTTTTCAGTGCAACTCACTCATATACTATGTACTACACTGTGCGTTTCTTATATTCTAAGTTTTTCAGTGCAACTCACTCATATACTATGTACTACACTGTGCGTTTCTTATATTCTAAGTTTTTCAGTGCAACTCACTCATATACTATGTACTACACTGTGCGTTTCTTATATTCTAAGTTTTTCAGTGCAACTCACTCATATACTATGTACTACACTGTGCGTTTCTTATATTCTAAGTTTTTCAGTGCAACTCACTCATATACTATGTACTACACTGTGCATTTCTTATATTCTAAGTTTTTCAGTGCAACTCACTCATATACTATGTACTACACTGTGCGTTTCTTATATTCTAAGTTTTTCAGTGCAACTCACTCAGATACTATGTACTACACTGTGCGTTTCTTATATTCTAAGTTTTTCAGTGCAACTCACTCATATACTATGTACTACACTGTGCGTTTCTTATATTCTAAGTTTTTCAGTGCAACTCACTCATATACTATGTACTACAATGTGCGTTTCTTATATTCTAAGTTTTTCAGTGCAACTCACTCATATACTATGTACTACACTGTGTGTTTCTTATATTCTAAGTTTTTCAGTGCAACTCACTCATATACTATGTACTACACTGTGCGTTTCTTATATTCTAAGTTTTTCAGTGCAACTCACTCATATACTATGTACTACACTGTGCGTTTCTTATATTCTAAGTTTTTCAGTGCAACTCACTCATATACAATGTACTACACTGTCCGATTCTTAAATTCTAAGTTTTTCAGTGCAACTCACTCATATACTATGTACTACACTGTGCGTTTCTTATATTCTAAGTTTTTCAGTGCAACTCACTCATATACTATGTACTACACTGTGCGTTTCTTATATTCTAAGTTTTTCAGTGCAACTCACTCATATACTATGTACTACACTGTGCGTTTCTTATATTCTAAGTTTTTCAGTGCAACTCACTCATATACTATGTACTACACTGTGCGTTTCTTATATTCTAAGTTTTTCAGTGCAACTCACTCATATACTATGTACTACACTGTGCGTTTCTTATATTCTAAGTTTTTCAGTGCAACTCACTCATATACTATGTACTACACTGTGCGTTTCTTATATTCTAAGTGTTTCAGTGCAACTCACTCATATACTATGTACTACACTGTGCGTTTCTTATATTCTAAGTTTTTCAGTGCAACTCACTCATATACTATGTACTACACTGTGCGTTTCTTATATTCTAAGTTTTTCAGTGCAACTCACTCATATACTATGTACTACACTGTGCGTTTCTTAAAATCTAAGTTTTTCAGTGCAACTCACTCATATACTATGTACTACACTGTCCGTTTCTTATATTCTAAGTTTTTCAGTGCAACTCACTCATACTATGTACTACACTGTGCGTTTCTTATATTCTAAGTTTTTCAGTGCAACTCACTCATATACTATGTACTACACTGTGCTTTTGTTATATTCTAAGTTTTTCAGTGCAACTCACTCATATACTATGTACTACACTGTGCGTTTCTTAAATTCTAAGTTTTTCAGTGCAACTCACTCATATACTATGTACTACACTGTCCGTTTCTTATATTCTAAGTTTTTCAGTGCAACTCACTCATATACTATGTACTACACTGTGCGTTTCTTATATTCTAAGTTTTTCAGTGCAACTCACTCATATACTATGTACTACACTGTGCGTTTCTTATATTCTAAGTTTTTCAGTGCAACTCACTCATATACTATGTACTACACTGTGCGTTTCTTATATTCTAAGTTTTTCAGTGCAACTCACTCATATACTATGTACTACACTGTGCGTTTCTTATATTCTAAGATTTTCAGTGCAACTCACTCATATACTATGTACTACACTGTGCGTTTCTTATATTCTAAATTTTTCAGTGCAACTCACTCATATACTATGTACTACACTGTGCGTTTCTTATATTCTAAGTTTTTCAGTGCAACTCACTCATATACTATGTACTACACTGTGCGTTTCTTATATTCTAAGTTTTTCAGTGCAACTCACTCATATACTATGTACTACACTGTGCGTTTCTTATATTCTAAGTTTTTCAGGGCAACTCACTCATATACTATGTACTACACTGTGCGTTTCTTATATTCTAAGTTTTTCAGTGCAACTCACTCATATACTATGTACTACACTGTGCGTTTCTTATATTCTAAGTTTTTCAGTGCAACTCACTCATATACTATGTACTACACTGTGCGTTTCTTATATTCTAAGTTTTTCAGTGCAACTCACTCATATACTATGTACTACACTGTGCGTTTCTTATATTCTAAGTTTTTCAGTGCAACTCACTCATATACTATGTACTACACTGTGCGTTTCTTATATTCTAAGTTTTTCAGTGCAACTCACTCATATACTATGTACTACACTGTGCGTTTCTTATATTCTAAGTTTTTCAGTGCAACTCACTCATATACTATGTACTACACTGTGCGTTTCTTATATTCTAAGTTTTTCAGTGCAACTCACTCAGATACTATGTACTACACTGTGCGTTTCTTATATTCTAAGTTTTTCAGTGCAACTCACTCATATACTATGTACTACACTGTGCGTTTCTTATATTCTAAGTTTTTCAGTGCAACTCACTCATATACTATGTACTACACTGTGCGTTTCTTATATTCTAAGTTTTTCAGTGCAACTCACTCATATACTATGTACTACACTGTGCGTTTCTTATATTCTAAGTTTTTCAGTGCAACTCACTCATATACTATGTACTACACTGTGCGTTTCTTATATTCTAAGTTTTTCAGTGCAACTCACTCATATACTATGTACTACACTGTGCATTTCTTATATTCTAAGTTTTTCAGTGCAACTCACTCATATACTATGTACTACACTGTGCGTTTCTTATATTCTAAGTTTTTCAGTGCAACTCACTCAGATACTATGTACTACACTGTGCGTTTCTTATATTCTAAGTTTTTCAGTGCAACTCACTCATATACTATGTACTACACTGTGCGTTTCTTATATTCTAAGTTTTTCAGTGCAACTCACTCATATACTATGTACTACAATGTGCGTTTCTTATATTCTAAGTTTTTCAGTGCAACTCACTCATATACTATGTACTACACTGTGTGTTTCTTATATTCTAAGTTTTTCAGTGCAACTCACTCATATACTATGTACTACACTGTGCGTTTCTTATATTCTAAGTTTTTCAGTGCAACTCACTCATATACTATGTACTACACTGTGCGTTTCTTATATTCTAAGTTTTTCAGTGCAACTCACTCATATACAATGTACTACACTGTCCGATTCTTAAATTCTAAGTTTTTCAGTGCAACTCACTCATATACTATGTACTACACTGTGCGTTTCTTATATTCTAAGTTTTTCAGTGCAACTCACTCATATACTATGTACTACACTGTGCGTTTCTTATATTCTAAGTTTTTCAGTGCAACTCACTCATATACTATGTACTACACTGTGCGTTTCTTATATTCTAAGTTTTTCAGTGCAACTCACTCATATACTATGTACTACACTGTGCGTTTCTTATATTCTAAGTTTTTCAGTGCAACTCACTCATATACTATGTACTACACTGTGCGTTTCTTATATTCTAAGTTTTTCAGTGCAACTCACTCATATACTATGTACTACACTGTGCGTTTCTTATATTCTAAGTGTTTCAGTGCAACTCACTCATATACTATGTACTACACTGTGCGTTTCTTATATTCTAAGTTTTTCAGTGCAACTCACTCATATACTATGTACTACACTGTGCGTTTCTTATATTCTAAGTTTTTCAGTGCAACTCACTCATATACTATGTACTACACTGTGCGTTTCTTAAAATCTAAGTTTTTCAGTGCAACTCACTCATATACTATGTACTACACTGTCCGTTTCTTATATTCTAAGTTTTTCAGTGCAACTCACTCATACTATGTACTACACTGTGCGTTTCTTATATTCTAAGTTTTTCAGTGCAACTCACTCATATACTATGTACTACACTGTGCTTTTGTTATATTCTAAGTTTTTCAGTGCAACTCACTCATATACTATGTACTACACTGTGCGTTTCTTAAATTCTAAGTTTTTCAGTGCAACTCACTCATATACTATGTACTACACTGTCCGTTTCTTATATTCTAAGTTTTTCAGTGCAACTCACTCATATACTATGTACTACACTGTGCGTTTCTTATATTCTAAGTTTTTCAGTGCAACTCACTCATATACTATGTACTACACTGTGCGTTTCTTATATTCTAAGTTTTTCAGTGCAACTCACTCATATACTATGTACTACACTGTGCGTTTCTTATATTCTAAGTTTTTCAGTGCAACTCACTCATATACTATGTACTACACTGTGCGTTTCTTATATTCTAAGATTTTCAGTGCAACTCACTCATATACTATGTACTACACTGTGCGTTTCTTATATTCTAAATTTTTCAGTGCAACTCACTCATATACTATGTACTACACTGTGCGTTTCTTATATTCTAAGTTTTTCAGTGCAACTCACTCATATACTATGTACTACACTGTGCGTTTCTTATATTCTAAGTTTTTCAGTGCAACTCACTCATATACTATGTACTACACTGTGCGTTTCTTATATTCTAAGTTTTTCAGGGCAACTCACTCATATACTATGTACTACACTGTGCGTTTCTTATATTCTAAGTTTTTCAGTGCAACTCACTCATATACTATGTACTACACTGTGCGTTTCTTATATTCTAAGTTTTTCAGTGCAACTCACTCATATACTATGTACTACACTGTGCGTTTCTTATATTCTAAGTTTTTCAGTGCAACTCACTCATATACTATGTACTACACTGTGCGTTTCTTATATTCTAAGTTTTTCAGTGCAACTCACTCATATACTATGTACTACACTGTGCGTTTCTTATATTCTAAGTTTTTCAGTGCAACTCACTCATATACTATGTACTACACTGTGCGTTTCTTATATTCTAAGTTTTTCAGTGCAACTCACTCATATACTATGTACTACACTGTGCGTTTCTTATATTCTAAGTTTTTCAGTGCAACTCACTCAGATACTATGTACTACACTGTGCGTTTCTTATATTCTAAGTTTTTCAGTGCAACTCACTCATATACTATGTACTACACTGTGCGTTTCTTATATTCTAAGTTTTTCAGTGCAACTCACTCATATACTATGTACTACAATGTGCGTTTCTTATATTCTAAGTTTTTCAGTGCAACTCACTCATATACTATGTACTACACTGTGCGTTTCTTATATTCTAAGTTTTTCAGTGCAACTCACTCATATACTATGTACTACACTGTGCGTTTCTTATATTCTAAGTTTTTCAGTGCAACTCACTCATATACTATGTACTACACTGTCCGTTTCTTAAATTCTAAGTTTTTCAGTGCAACTCACTCATATACTATGTACTACACTGAGCGTTTCTTATATTCTAAGTTTTTCAGTGCAACTCACTCAGACTATGTACTACACTGTGCGTTTCTTATATTCTAAGTTTTTCAGTGCAACTCACTCATATACTATGTACTACACTGTGCGTTTCTTATATTCTAAGTTTTTCAGTGCAACTCACTCATATACTATGTACTACACTGTGCGTTTCTTATATTCTAAGTTTTTCAGTGCAACTCACTCATATACTATGTACTACACTGTCCGTTTCTTAAATTCTAAGTTTTTCAGTGCAACTCACTCATATACTATGTACTACACTGAGCGTTTCTTATATTCTAAGTTTTTCAGTGCAACTCACTCATATATTATGTACTACACTGTGCGTTTCTTATATTCTAAGTTTTTCAGTGCAACTCACTCATATACTATGTACTACACTGTACGTTTCTTATATTCTAAGTTTTTCAGTGCAACTCACTCATATACTATGTACTACACTGTGAGTTTCTTATATTCTAAGTTTTTCAGTGCAACTCACTCATATACTATGTACTACACTGTGCGTTTCTTATATTCTAAGTTTTTCAGTGCAACTCACTCATATACTATGTACTACACTGTGCGTTTCTTATATTCTAAGTTTTTCAGTGCAACTCACTCATATACTATGTACTACACTGTGCGTTTCTTATATTCTAAATTTTTCAGTGCAACTCACTCATATACTATGTACTACACTGTGCGTTTCTTATATTCTAAGTTTTTCAGTGCAACTCACTCATATACTATGTACTACACTGTGCATTTCGTGTAATGCAGGTTTTTCAGTAAATTCTAAGTTTTACAGTGCAACTCACTCATATACTATGTACTACACTGTGCGTTTCTTATATTCTAAGTTTTTCAGTGCAACTCACTCATATACTATGTACTACACTGTCCGATTCTTAAATTCTAAGTTTTTCAGTGCAACTCACTCATATACTATGTACTACACTGTGCGTTTCTTATATTCTAAGTTTTTCAGTGCAACTCACTCATATACTATGTACTACACTGTGCGTTTCTTATATTCTAAGTTTTTCAGTGCAACTCACTCATATACTATGTACTACACTGTGCGTTTCTTATATTCTAAGTTTTTCAGTGCAACTCACTCATATACTATGTACTACACTGTGCGTTTCTTATATTCTAAGTTTTTCAGTGCAACTCACTCAGATACTATGTACTACACTGTGCGTTTCTTATATTCTAAGTTTTTCAGTGCAACTCACTCATATACTATGTACTACACTGTGCGTTTCTTATATTCTAAGTTTTTCAGTGCAACTCACTCATATACTATGTACTACACTGTGCGTTTCTTATATTCTAAGTTTTTCAGTGCAACTCACTCATATACTATGTACTACACTGTGCGTTTCTTATATTCTAAGTTTTTCAGTGCAACTCACTCATATACTATGTACTACACTGTGCGTTTCTTATATTCTAAGTTTTTCAGTGCAACTCACTCATATACTATGTACTACACTGTCCGTTTCTTAAAATCTAAGTTTTTCAGTGCAACTCACTCATATACTATGTACTACACTGAGCGTTTCTTATATTCTAAGTTTTTCAGTGCAACTCACTCATACTATGTACTACACTGTGCGTTTCTTATATTCTAAGTTTTTCAGTGCAACTCACTCATATACTATGTACTACACTGTGCGTTTCTTATATTCTAAGTTTTTCAGTGCAACTCACTCATATACTATGTACTACACTGTCCGTTTCTTAAATTCTAAGTTTTTCAGTGCAACTCACTCATATACTATGTACTACACTGAGCGTTTCTTATATTCTAAGTTTTTCAGTGCAACTCACTCATATACTATGTACTACACTGTGCGTTTCTTATATTCTAAGTTTTTCAGTGCAACTCACTCATATACTATGTACTACACTGTGCGTTTCTTATATTCTAAGTTTTTCAGTGCAACTCACTCATATACTATGTACTACAATGTGCGTTTCTTATATTCTAAGTTTTTCAGTGCAACTCACTCATATACTATGTACTACACTGTGCATTTCGTGTAATGCAGGTTTTTCAGTAAATTCTAAGTTTTACAGTGCAACTCACTCATATACTATGTACTACACTGTGCGTTTCTTATATTCTAAGTTTTTCAGTGCAACTCACTCATATACTATGTACTACACTGTCCGATTCTTAAATTCTAAGTTTTTCAGTGCAACTCACTCATATACTATGTACTACACTTTGCGTTTCTTATATTCTAAGTTTTTCAGTGCAACTCACTCATATACTATGTACTACACTGTGCGTTTCTTATATTCTAAGTTTTTCAGTGCAACTCACTCATATACTATGTACTACACTGTGCGTTTCTTATATTCTAAGTTTTTCAGTGCAACTCACTCATATACTATGTACTACACTGTGCGTTTCTTATATTCTAAGTTTTTCAGTGCAACTCACTCAGATACTATGTACTACACTGTGCGTTTCTTATATTCTAAGTTTTTCAGTGCAACTCACTCATATACTATGTACTACACTGTGCGTTTCTTATATTCTAAGTTTTTCAGTGCAACTCACTCATATACTATGTACTACACTGTGCGTTTCTTATATTCTAAGTTTTTCAGTGCAACTCACTCATATACTATGTACTACACTGTGCGTTTCTTATATTCTAAGTTTTTCAGTGCAACTCACTCATATACTATGTACTACACTGTGCGTTTCTTATATTCTAAGTTTTTCAGTGCAACTCACTCATATACTATGTACTACACTGTCCGTTTCTTAAAATCTAAGTTTTTCAGTGCAACTCACTCATATACTATGTACTACACTGAGCGTTTCTTATATTCTAAGTTTTTCAGTGCAACTCACTCATACTATGTACTACACTGTGCGTTTCTTATATTCTAAGTTTTTCAGTGCAACTCACTCATATACTATGTACTACACTGTGCGTTTCTTATATTCTAAGTTTTTCAGTGCAACTCACTCATATACTATGTACTACACTGAGCGTTTCTTATATTCTAAGTTTTTCAGTGCAACTCACTCATATACTATGTACTACACTGTGCGTTTCTTATATTCTAAGTTTTTCAGTGCAACTCACTCATATACTATGTACTACACTGTGCGTTTCTTATATTCTAAGTTTTTCAGTGCAACTCACTCATATACTATGTACTACACTGTGCGTTTCTTATATTCTAAGTTTTTCAGTGCAACTCACTCATATACTATGTACTACAATGTGCGTTTCTTATATTCTAAGTTTTTCAGTGCAACTCACTCATATACTATGTACTACACTGTGCGTTTCTTATATTCTAAGTTTTTCAGTGCAACTCACTCAGATACTATGTACTACACTGTGCGTTTCTTATATTCTAAGTTTTTCAGTGCAACTCACTCATATACTATGTACTACACTGTGCGTTTCTTATATTCTAAGTTTTTCAGTGCAACTCACTCATATACTATGTACTACAATGTGCGTTTCTTATATTCTAAGTTTTTCAGTGCAACTCACTCATATACTATGTACTACACTGTGCGTTTCTTATATTCTAAGTTTTTCAGTGCAACTCACTCATATACTATGTACTACACTGTGCGTTTCTTAAAATCTAAGTTTTTCAGTGCAACTCACTCATATACTATGTACTACACTGTCCGTTTCTTATATTCTAAGTTTTTCAGTGCAACTCACTCATACTATGTACTACACTGTGCGTTTCTTATATTCTAAGTTTTTCAGTGCAACTCACTCATATACTATGTACTACACTGTGCTTTTCTTATATTCTAAGTTTTTCAGTGCAACTCACTCATATACTATGTACTACACTGTGCGTTTCTTAAATTCTAAGTTTTTCAGTGCAACTCACTCATATACTATGTACTACACTGTCCGTTTCTTATATTCTAAGTTTTTCAGTGCAACTCACTCATATACTATGTACTACACTGTGCGTTTCTTATATTCTAAGTTTTTCAGTGCAACTCACTCATATACTATGTACTACACTGTGCGTTTCTTATATTCTAAGTTTTTCAGTGCAACTCACTCATATACTATGTACTACACTGTGCGTTTCTTATATTCTAAGTTTTTCAGTGCAACTCACTCATATACTATGTACTACACTGTGCGTTTCTTATATTCTAAGATTTTCAGTGCAACTCACTCATATACTATGTACTACACTGTGCGTTTCTTATATTCTAAATTTTTCAGTGCAACTCACTCATATACTATGTACTACACTGTGCGTTTCTTATATTCTAAGTTTTTCAGTGCAACTCACTCATATACTATGTACTACACTGTGCGTTTCTTATATTCTAAGTTTTTCAGTGCAACTCACTCATATACTATGTACTACACTGTGCGTTTCTTATATTCTAAGTTTTTCAGGGCAACTCACTCATATACTATGTACTACACTGTGCGTTTCTTATATTCTAAGTTTTTCAGTGCAACTCACTCATATACTATGTACTACACTGTGCGTTTCTTATATTCTAAGTTTTTCAGTGCAACTCACTCATATACTATGTACTACACTGTGCGTTTCTTATATTCTAAGTTTTTCAGTGCAACTCACTCATATACTATGTACTACACTGTGCGTTTCTTATATTCTAAGTTTTTCAGTGCAACTCACTCATATACTATGTACTACACTGTGCGTTTCTTATAATCTAAGTTTTTCAGTGCAACTCACTCATATACTATGTACTACACTGTGCATTTCTTATATTCTAAGTTTTTCAGTGCAACTCACTCATATACTATGTACTACACTGTGCGTTTCTTATATTCTAAGTTTTTCAGTGCAACTCACTCAGATACTATGTACTACACTGTGCGTTTCTTATATTCTAAGTTTTTCAGTGCAACTCACTCATATACTATGTACTACACTGTGCGTTTCTTATATTCTAAGTTTTTCAGTGCAACTCACTCATATACTATGTACTACAATGTGCGTTTCTTATATTCTAAGTTTTTCAGTGCAACTCACTCATATACTATGTACTACACTGTGCGTTTCTTATATTCTAAGTTTTTCAGTGCAACTCACTCATATACTATGTACTACACTGTGCGTTTCTTATATTCTAAGTTTTTCAGTGCAACTCACTCATATACTATGTACTACACTGTCCGTTTCTTAAATTCTAAGTTTTTCAGTGCAACTCACTCATATACTATGTACTACACTGAGCGTTTCTTATATTCTAAGTTTTTCAGTGCAACTCACTCATACTATGTACTACACTGTGCGTTTCTTATATTCTAAGTTTTTCAGTGCAACTCACTCATATACTATGTACTACACTGTGCGTTTCTTATATTCTAAGTTTTTCAGTGCAACTCACTCATATACTATGTACTACACTGTGCGTTTCTTATATTCTAAGTTTTTCAGTGCAACTCACTCATATACTATGTACTACACTGTCCGTTTCTTAAATTCTAAGTTTTTCAGTGCAACTCACTCATATACTATGTACTACACTGAGCGTTTCTTATATTCTAAGTTTTTCAGTGCAACTCACTCATATATTATGTACTACACTGTGCGTTTCTTATATTCTAAGTTTTTCAGTGCAACTCACTCATATACTATGTACTACACTGTACGTTTCTTATATTCTAAGTTTTTCAGTGCAACTCACTCATATACTATGTACTACACTGTGAGTTTCTTATATTCTAAGTTTTTCAGTGCAACTCACTCATATACTATGTACTACACTGTGCGTTTCTTATATTCTAAGTTTTTCAGTGCAACTCACTCATATACTATGTACTACACTGTGCTTTTCTTATATTCTAAGTTTTTCAGTGCAACTCACTCATATACTATGTACTACACTGTGCGTTTCTTAAATTCTAAGTTTTTCAGTGCAACTCACTCATATACTATGTACTACACTGTCCGTTTCTTATATTCTAAGTTTTTCAGTGCAACTCACTCATATACTATGTACTACACTGTGCGTTTCTTATATTCTAAGTTTTTCAGTGCAACTCACTCATATACTATGTACTACACTGTGCGTTTCTTATATTCTAAGTTTTTCAGTGCAACTCACTCATATACTATGTACTACACTGTGCGTTTCTTATATTCTAAGTTTTTCAGTGCAACTCACTCATATACTATGTACTACACTGTGCGTTTCTTATATTCTAAGATTTTCAGTGCAACTCACTCATATACTATGTACTACACTGTGCGTTTCTTATATTCTAAATTTTTCAGTGCAACTCACTCATATACTATGTACTACACTGTGCGTTTCTTATATTCTAAGTTTTTCAGTGCAACTCACTCATATACTATGTACTACACTGTGCGTTTCTTATATTCTAAGTTTTTCAGTGCAACTCACTCATATACTATGTACTACACTGTGCGTTTCTTATATTCTAAGTTTTTCAGGGCAACTCACTCATATACTATGTACTACACTGTGCGTTTCTTATATTCTAAGTTTTTCAGTGCAACTCACTCATATACTATGTACTACACTGTGCGTTTCTTATATTCTAAGTTTTTCAGTGCAACTCACTCATATACTATGTACTACACTGTGCGTTTCTTATATTCTAAGTTTTTCAGTGCAACTCACTCATATACTATGTACTACACTGTGCGTTTCTTATATTCTAAGTTTTTCAGTGCAACTCACTCATATACTATGTACTACACTGTGCGTTTCTTATAATCTAAGTTTTTCAGTGCAACTCACTCATATACTATGTACTACACTGTGCGTTTCTTATATTCTAAGTTTTTCAGTGCAACTCACTCATATACTATGTACTACACTGTGCGTTTCTTATATTCTAAGTTTTCAGTGCAACTCACTCAGATACTATGTACTACACTGTGCGTTTCTTATATTCTAAGTTTTTCAGTGCAACTCACTCATATACTATGTACTACACTGTGCGTTTCTTATATTCTAAGTTTTTCAGTGCAACTCACTCATATACTATGTACTACAATGTGCGTTTCTTATATTCTAAGTTTTTCAGTGCAACTCACTCATATACTATGTACTACACTGTGCGTTTCTTATATTCTAAGTTTTTCAGTGCAACTCACTCATATACTATGTACTACACTGTGCGTTTCTTATATTCTAAGTTTTTCAGTGGAACTCACTCATATACTATGTACTACACTGTCCGTTTCTTAAATTCTAAGTTTTTCAGTGAAACTCACTCATATACTATGTACTACACTGAGCGTTTCTTATATTCTAAGTTTTTCAGTGCAACTCTCTCATACTATGTACTACACTGTGCGTTTCTTATATTCTAAGTTTTTCAGTGCAACTCACTCATATACTATGTACTACACTGTGCGTTTCTTATATTCTAAGTTTTTCAGTGCAACTCACTCATATACTATGTACTACACTGTCCGTTTCTTAAATTCTAAGTTTTTCAGTGCAACTCACTCATATACTATGTACTACACTGTGCGTTTCTTATATTCTAAGTTTTTCAGTGCAACTCACTCATATACTATGTACTACACTGTGCGTTTCTTATATTCTAAATTTTTCAGTGCAACTCACTCATATACTATGTACTACACTGTGCGTTTCTTATATTCTAAGTTTTTCAGTGCAACTCACTCATATACTATGTACTACACTGTGCATTTCGTGTAATGCGGGTTTTTCAGTAAATTCTAAGTTTTATAGTGCAACTCACTCATATACTATGTACTACACTGTGCGTTTCTTATATTCTAAGTTTTTCAGTGCAACTCACTCATATACTATGTACTACACTGTCCGATTCTTAAATTCTAAGTTTTTCAGTGCAACTCACTCATATACTATGTACTACACTGTGCGTTTCTTATATTCTAAGTTTTTCAGTGCAACTCACTCATATACTATGTACTACACTGTCCGATTCTTAAATTCTAAGTTTTTCAGTGCAACTCACTCATATACTATGTACTACACTGTGCGTTTCTTATATTCTAAGTTTTTCAGTGCAACTCACTCAGATACTATGTACTACACTGTGCGTTTCTTATATTCTAAGTTTTTCAGTGCAACTCACTCATATACTATGTACTACACTGTGCGTTTCTTATATTCTAAGTTTTTCAGTGCAACTCACTCATATACTATGTACTACACTGTGCGTTTCTTATATTCTAAGTTTTTCAGTGCAACTCACTCATATACTATGTACTACACTGTGCGTTTCTTATATTCTAAGTTTTTCAGTGCAACTCACTCATATACTATGTACTACACTGTGCGTTTCTTATATTCTAAGATTTTCAGTGCAACTCACTCATATACTATGTACTACACTGTGCGTTTCTTATATTCTAAATTTTTCAGTGCAACTCACTCATATACTATGTACTACACTGTGCGTTTCTTATATTCTAAGTTTTTCAGTGCAACTCACTCATATACTATGTACTACACTGTGCGTTTCTTATATTCTAAGTTTTTCAGTGCAACTCACTCATATACTATGTACTACACTGTGCGTTTCTTATATTCTAAGTTTTTCAGGGCAACTCACTGATATACTATGTACTACACTGTGCGTTTCTTATATTCTAAGTTTTTCAGTGCAACTCACTCATATACTATGTACTACACTGTGCGTTTCTTATATTCTAAGTTTTTCAGTGCAACTCACTCATATACTATGTACTACACTGTGCGTTTCTTATATTCTAAGTTTTTCAGTGCAACTCACTCATATACTATGTACTACACTGTGCGTTTCTTATATTCTAAGTTTTTCAGTGCAACTCACTCATATACTATGTACTACACTGTGCGTTTCTTATAATCTAAGTTTTTCAGTGCAACTCACTCATATACTATGTACTACACTGTGCATTTCTTATATTCTAAGTTTTTCAGTGCAACTCACTCATATACTATGTACTACACTGTGCGTTTCTTATATTCTAAGTTTTTCAGTGCAACTCACTCATATACTATGTACTACACTGTGCGTTTCTTATATTCTAAGTTTTTCAGTGCAACTCACTCATATACTATGTACTACACTGTGCGTTTCTTATATTCTAAATTTTTCAGTGCAACTCACTCATATACTATGTACTACACTGTGCGTTTCTTATATTCTAAGTTTTTCAGTGCAACTCACTCATATACTATGTACTACACTGTGCATTTCGTGTAATGCGGGTTTTTCAGTAAATTCTAAGTTTTACAGTGGAACTCACTCATATACTATGTACTACACTGTGCGTTTCTTATATTCTAAGTTTTTCAGTGCAACTCACTCATATACTATGTACTACACTGTCCGATTCTTAAATTCTAAGTTTTTCAGTGCAACTCACTCATATACTATGTACTACACTGTGCGTTTCTTATATTCTAAGTTTTTCAGTGCAACTCACTCATATACTATGTACTACACTGTGCGTTTCTTATATTCTAAGTTTTTCAGTGCAACTCACTCATATACTATGTACTACACTGTGCGTTTCTTATATTCTAAGTTTTTCAGGGCAACTCACTCATATACTATGTACTACACTGTGCGTTTCTTATATTCTAAGTTTTTCAGTGCAACTCACTCATATACTATGTACTACACTGTGCGTTTCTTATATTCTAAGTTTTTCAGTGCAACTCACTCATATACTATGTACTACACTGTGCGTTTCTTATATTCTAAGTTTTTCAGTGCAACTCACTCATATACTATGTACTACACTGTGCGTTTCTTATATTCTAAGTTTTTCAGTGCAACTCACTCATATACTATGTACTACACTGTCCGATTCTTAAATTCTAAGTTTTTCAGTGCAACTCACTCATATACTATGTACTACACTGTGCGTTTCTTATATTCTAAGTTTTTCAGTGCAACTCACTCAGATACTATGTACTACACTGTGCGTTTCTTATATTCTAAGTTTTTCAGTGCAACTCACTCATATACTATGTACTACACTGTGCGTTTCTTATATTCTAAGTTTTTCAGTGCAACTCACTCATATACTATGTACTACACTGTGCGTTTCTTATATTCTAAGTTTTTCAGTGCAACTCACTCATATACTATGTACTACACTGTGCGTTTCTTATATTCTAAGTTTTTCAGTGCAACTCACTCATATACTATGTACTACACTGTGCGTTTCTTATATTCTAAGATTTTCAGTGCAACTCACTCATATACTATGTACTACACTGTGCGTTTCTTATATTCTAAATTTTTCAGTGCAACTCACTCATATACTATGTACTACACTGTGCGTTTCTTATATTCTAAGTTTTTCAGTGCAACTCACTCATATACTATGTACTACACTGTGCGTTTCTTATATTCTAAGTTTTTCAGTGCAACTCACTCATATACTATGTACTACACTGTGCGTTTCTTATATTCTAAGTTTTTCAGGGCAACTCACTCATATACTATGTACTACACTGTGCGTTTCTTATATTCTAAGTTTTTCAGTGCAACTCACTCATATACTATGTACTACACTGTGCGTTTCTTATATTCTAAGTTTTTCAGTGCAACTCACTCATATACTATGTACTACACTGTGCGTTTCTTATATTCTAAGTTTTTCAGTGCAACTCACTCATATACTATGTACTACACTGTGCGTTTCTTATATTCTAAGTTTTTCAGTGCAACTCACTCATATACTATGTACTACACTGTGCGTTTCTTATAATCTAAGTTTTTCAGTGCAACTCACTCATATACTATGTACTACACTGTGCATTTCTTATATTCTAAGTTTTTCAGTGCAACTCACTCATATACTATGTACTACACTGTGCGTTTCTTATATTCTAAGTTTTTCAGTGCAACTCACTCATATACTATGTACTACACTGTGCGTTTCTTATATTCTAAGTTTTTCAGTGCAACTCACTCATATACTATGTACTACACTGTGCGTTTCTTATATTCTAAATTTTTCAGTGCAACTCACTCATATACTATGTACTACACTGTGCGTTTCTTATATTCTAAGTTTTTCAGTGCAACTCACTCATATACTATGTACTACACTGTGCATTTCGTGTAATGCGGGTTTTTCAGTAAATTCTAAGTTTTACAGTGGAACTCACTCATATACTATGTACTACACTGTGCGTTTCTTATATTCTAAGTTTTTCAGTGCAACTCACTCATATACTATGTACTACACTGTCCGATTCTTAAATTCTAAGTTTTTCAGTGCAACTCACTCATATACTATGTACTACACTGTGCGTTTCTTATATTCTAAGTTTTTCAGTGCAACTCACTCATATACTATGTACTACACTGTGCGTTTCTTATATTCTAAGTTTTTCAGTGCAACTCACTCATATACTATGTACTACACTGTGCGTTTCTTATATACTAAGTTTTTCAGTGCAACTCACTCATATACTATGTACTACACTGTGCGTTTCTTATATTCTAAGTTTTTCAGTGCAACTCACTCAGATACTATGTACTACACTGTGCGTTTCTTATATTCTAAGTTTTTCAGTGCAACTCACTCATATACTATGTACTACACTGTGCGTTTCTTATATTCTAAGTTTTTCAGTGCAACTCACTCATATACTATGTACTACACTGTGCGTTTCTTATATTCTAAGTTTTTCAGTGCAACTCACTCATATACTATGTACTACACTGTGCGTTTCTTATATTCTAAGTTTTTCAGTGCAACTCACTCATATACTATGTACTACACTGTGCGTTTCTTATATTCTAAGATTTTCAGTGCAACTCACTCATATACTATGTACTACACTGTGCGTTTCTTATATTCTAAATTTTTCAGTGCAACTCACTCATATACTATGTACTACACTGTGCGTTTCTTATATTCTAAGTTTTTCAGTGCAACTCACTCATATACTATGTACTACACTGTGCGTTTCTTATATTCTAAGTTTTTCAGTGCAACTCACTCATATACTATGTACTACACTGTGCGTTTCTTATATTCTAAGTTTTTCAGGGCAACTCACTCATATACTATGTACTACACTGTGCGTTTCTTATATTCTAAGTTTTTCAGTGCAACTCACTCATATACTATGTACTACACTGTGCGTTTCTTATATTCTAAGTTTTTCAGTGCAACTCACTCATATACTATGTACTACACTGTGCGTTTCTTATATTCTAAGTTTTTCAGTGCAACTCACTCATATACTATGTACTACACTGTGCGTTTCTTATATTCTAAGTTTTTCAGTGCAACTCACTCATATACTATGTACTACACTGTGCGTTTCTTATATTCTAAGTTTTTCAGTGCAACTCACTCATATACTATGTACTACACTGTGCGTTTCTTATATTCTAAGTTTTTCAGTGCAACTCACTCATATACTATGTACTACACTGTGCGTTTCTTATATTCTAAGTTTTTCAGTGCAACTCACTCAGATACTATGTACTACACTGTGCGTTTCTTATATTCTAAGTTTTTCAGTGCAACTCACTCAGATACTATGTACTACACTGTGCGTTTCTTATATTCTAAGTTTTTCAGTGCAACTCACTCATATACTATGTACTACACTGTGCGTTTCTTATATTCTAAGTTTTTCAGTGCAACTCACTCATATACTATGTACTACACTGTGCGTTTCTTATATTCTAAGTTTTTCAGTGCAACTCACTCATATACTATGTACTACACTGTGCGTTTCTTATATTCTAAGTTTTTCAGTGCAACTCACTCATATACTATGTACTACACTGTGCGTTTCTTATATTCTAAGTTTTTCAGTGCAACTCACTCATATACTATGTACTACACTGTGCGTTTCTTATATTCTAAGTTTTTCAGGGCAACTCACTCATATACTATGTACTACACTGTGCGTTTCTTATATTCTAAGTTTTTCAGTGCAACTCACTCATATACTATGTACTACACTGTGCGTTTCTTATATTCTAAGTTTTTCAGGGCAACTCACTCATATACTATGTACTACACTGTGCGTTTCTTATATTCTAAGTTTTTCAGTGCAACTCACTCATATACTATGTACTACACTGTGCGTTTCTTATATTCTAAGTTTTTCAGTGCAACTCACTCATATACTATGTACTACACTGTGCGTTTCTTATAATCTAAGTTTTTCAGTGCAACTCACTCATATACTATGTACTACACTGTGCATTTCTTATATTCTAAGTTTTTCAGGGCAAGTCACTCATATACTATGTACTACACTGTGCGTTTCTTATATTCTAAGTTTTTCAGTGCAACTCACTCAGATACTATGTACTACACTGTGCGTTTCTTATATTCTAAGTTTTTCAGTGCAACTCACTCAGATACTATGTACTACACTGTGCGTTTCTTATATTCTAAGTTTTTCAGTGCAACTCACTCATATACTATGTACTACACTGTGCGTTTCTTATATTCTAAGTTTTTCAGTGCAACTCACTCATATACTATGTACTACACTGTGCGTTTCTTATATTCTAAGTTTTTCAGTGCAACTCACTCATATACTATGTACTACACTGTGCGTTTCTTATATTCTAAGTTTTTCAGTGCAACTCACTCATATACTATGTACTACACTGTGCGTTTCTTATATTCTAAGTTTTTCAGTGCAACTCACTCATATACTATGTACTACACTGTGCGTTTCTTATATTCTAAGTTTTTCAGGGCAACTCACTCATATACTATGTACTACACTGTGCGTTTCTTATATTCTAAGTTTTTCAGTGCAACTCACTCATATACTATGTACTACACTGTGCGTTTCTTATATTCTAAGTTTTTCAGGGCAACTCACTCATATACTATGTACTACACTGTGCGTTTCTTATATTCTAAGTTTTTCAGTGCAACTCACTCATATACTATGTACTACACTGTGCGTTTCTTATATTCTAAGTTTTTCAGTGCAACTCACTCATATACTATGTACTACACTGTGCGTTTCTTATAATCTAAGTTTTTCAGTGCAACTCACTCATATACTATGTACTACACTGTGCATTTCTTATATTCTAAGTTTTTCAGGGCAACTCACTCATATACTATGTACTACACTGTGCGTTTCTTATATTCTAAGTTTTTCAGTGCAACTCACTCAGATACTATGTACTACACTGTGCGTTTCTTATATTCTAAGTTTTTCAGTGCAACTCACTCATATACTATGTACTACACTGTGCGTTTCTTATATTCTAAGTTTTTCAGTGCAACTCACTCATATACTATGTACTACAATGTGCGTTTCTTATATTCTAAGTTTTTCAGTGCAACTCACTCATATACTATGTACTACACTGTGCGTTTCTTATATTCTAAGTTTTTCAGTGCAACTCACTCATATACTATGTACTACACTGTGCGTTTCTTATATTCTAAGTTTTTCAGTGCAACTCACTCATATACTATGTACTACACTGTCCGTTTCTTAAATTCTAAGTTTTTCAGTGCAACTCACTCATATACTATGTACTACACTGAGCGTTTCTTATATTCTAAGTTTTTCAGTGCAACTCACTCATACTATGTACTACACTGTGCGTTTCTTATATTCTAAGTTTTTCAGTGCAACTCACTCATATACTATGTACTACACTGTGCGTTTCTTATATTCTAAGTTTTTCAGTGCAACTCACTCATATACTATGTACTACACTGTGCGTTTCTTATATTCTAAGTTTTTCAGTGCAACTCACTCATATACTATGTACTACACTGTCCGTTTCTTAAATTCTAAGTTTTTCAGTGCAACTCACTCATATACTATGTACTACACTGAGCGTTTCTTATATTCTAAGTTTTTCAGTGCAACTCACTCATATATTATGTACTACACTGTGCGTTTCTTATATTCTAAGTTTTTCAGTGCAACTCACTCATATACTATGTACTACACTGTACGTTTCTTATATTCTAAGTTTTTCAGTGCAACTCACTCATATACTATGTACTACACTGTGAGTTTCTTATATTCTAAGTTTTTCAGTGCAACTCACTCATATACTATGTACTACACTGTGCGTTTCTTATATTCTAAGTTTTTCAGTGCAACTCACTCATATACTATGTACTACACTGTGCGTTTCTTATATTCTAAGTTTTTCAGTGCAACTCACTCATATACTATGTACTACACTGTGCGTTTCTTATATTCTAAATTTTTCAGTGCAACTCACTCATATACTATGTACTACACTGTGCGTTTCTTATATTCTAAGTTTTTCAGTGCAACTCACTCATATACTATGTACTACACTGTGCATTTCGTGTAATGCGGGTTTTTCAGTAAATTCTAAGTTTTACAGTGCAACTCACTCATATACTATGTACTACACTGTGCGTTTCTTATATTCTAAGTTTTTCAGTGCAACTCACTCATATACTATGTACTACACTGTCCGATTCTTAAATTCTAAGTTTTTCAGTGCAACTCAGTCATATACTATGTACTACACTGTGCGTTTCTTATATTCTAAGTTTTTCAGTGCAACTCACTCATATACTATGTACTACACTGTGCGTTTCTTATATTCTAAGTTTTTCAGTGCAACTCACTCATATACTATGTACTACACTGTGCGTTTCTTATATTCTAAGTTTTTCAGTGCAACTCACTCATATACTATGCACTACACTGTGCGTTTCTTATATTCTAAGTTTTTCAGTGCAACTCACTCAGATACTATGTACTATGTGCGTTTCTTATATTCTAAGTTTTTCAGTGCAACTCACTCATATACTATGTACTACACTGTGCGTTTCTTATATTCTAAGTTTTTCAGTGCAACTCACTCATATACTATGTACTACACTGTGCGTTTCTTATATTCTAAGTTTTTCAGTGCAACTCACTCATATACTATGTACTACACTGTGCGTTTCTTATATTCTAAGTTTTTCAGTGCAACTCACTCATATACTATGTACTACACTGTGCGTTTCTTATATTCTAAGTTTTTCAGTGCAACTCACTCATATACTATGTACTACACTGTCCGTTTCTTAAAATCTAAGTTTTTCAGTGCAACTAACTCATATACTATGTACTACACTGAGCGTTTCTTATATTCTAAGTTTTTCAGTGCAACTCACTCATACTATGTACTACACTGTGCGTTTCTTATATTCTAAGTTTTTCAGTGCAACTCACTCATATACTATGTACTACACTGTGCGTTTCTTATATTCTAAGTTTTTCAGTGCAACTCACTCATATACTATGTACTACACTGTCCGTTTCTTAAATTCTAAGTTTTTCAGTGCAACTCACTCATATACTATGTACTACACTGAGCGTTTCTTATATTCTAAGTTTTTCAGTGCAACTCACTCATATACTATGTACTACACTGTGCGTTTCTTATATTCTAAGTTTTTCAGTGCAACTCACTCATATACTATGTACTACACTGTGCGTTTCTTATATTCTAAGTTTTTCAGTGCAACTCACTCATATACTATGTACTACACTGTGCGTTTCTTATATTCTAAGTTTTTCAGTGCAACTCACTCATATACTATGTACTACACTGTGTGTTTCTTATATTCTAAGTTTTTCAGTGCAACTCACTCATATACTATGTACTACACTGTGCGTTTCTTATATTCTAAGTTTTTCAGTGCAACTCACTCATATACTATGTACTACACTGTGCGTTTCTTATATTCTTAGTTTTTCAGTGCAACTCACTCATATACTATGTACTACACTGTGCGTTTCTTATATTCTAAGTTTTTCAGTGCAACTCACTCATATACTATGTACTACACTGTGCATTTCGTGTAATGCGGGTTTTTCAGTAAATTCTAAGTTTTTCAGTGCAACTCACTCATATACTATGTACTACACTGTGCGTTTCTTATATTCTAAGTTTTTCAGTGCAACTCACTCATATACTATGTACTACCCTGTGCGTTTCTTATATTCTAAGTTTTTCAGTGCAACTCACTCATATACTATGTACTACACTGTGCGTTTCTTATATTCTAAGTTTTTCAGTGCAACTCACTCATATACTATGTACTACACTGTGCGTTTCTTATATTCTAAGTTTTTCAGTGCAACTCACTCATATACTATGTACTACACTGTGCATTTCGTGTAATGCGGGTTTTTCAGTAAATTCTAAGTTTTTCAGTGCAACTCACTCATATACTATGTACTACACTGTGCGTTTCTTATATTCTAAGTTTTTCAGTGCAACTCACTCATATACTATGTACTACACTGTGCGTTTCTTATATTCTAAGTTTTTCAGTGCAACTCACTCATATACTATGTACTACACTGTCCGTTTCTTAAAATCTAAGTTTTTCAGTGCAACTCACTCATATACTATGTACTACACTGAGCGTTTCTTATATTCTAAGTTTTTCAGTGCAACTCACTCATACTATGTACTACACTGTGCGTTTCTTTTATTCTAAGTTTTTCAGTGCAACTCACTCATATACTATGTACTACACTGTCCGTTTCTTAAATTCTAAGTTTTTCAGTGCAACTCACTCATATACTATGTACTACACTGAGCGTTTCTTATATTCTAAGTTTTTCAGTGCAACTCACTCATATACTATGTACTACACTGTGCGTTTCTTATATTCTAAGTTTTTCAGTGCAACTCACTCATATACTATGTACTACACTGTGCGTTTCTTATATTCTAAGTTTTTCAGTGCAACTCACTCATATACTATGTACTACACTGTGCGTTTCTTATATTCTAAGTTTTTCAGTGCAACTCACTCATATACTATGTACTACACTGTGTGTTTCTTATATTCTAAGTTTTTCAGTGCAACTCACTCATATACTATGTACTACACTGTGCGTTTCTTATATTCTAAGTTTTTCAGTGCAACTCACTCATATACTATGTACTACACTGTGCGTTTCTTATATTCTAAGTTTTTCAGTGCAACTCACTCATATACTATGTACTACACTGTGCGTTTCTTATATTCTAAGTTTTTCAGTGCAACTCACTCATATACTATGTACTACACTGTGCATTTCGTGTAATGCGGGTTTTTCAGTAAATTCTAAGTTTTTCAGTGCAACTCACTCATATACTATGTACTACACTGTGCGTTTCTTATATTCTAAGTTTTTCAGTGCAACTCACTCATATACTATGTACTACCCTGTGCGTTTCTTATATTCTAAGTTTTTCAGTGCAACTCACTCATATACTATGTACTACACTGTGCGTTTCTTATATTCTAAGTTTTTCAGTGCAACTCACTCATATACTATGTACTACACTGTGCGTTTCTTATATTCTAAGTTTTTCAGTGCAACTCACTCATATACTATGTACTACACTGTGCATTTCGTGTAATGCGGGTTTTTCAGTAAATTCTAAGTTTTTCAGTGCAACTCACTCATATACTATGTACTACACTGTGCGTTTCTTATATTCTAAGTTTTTCAGTGCAACTCACTCATATACTATGTACTACACTGTGCGTTTCTTATATTCTAAGTTTTTCAGTGCAACTCACTCATATACTATGTACTACACTGTGCGTTTCTTATATTCTAAGTTTTTCAGTGCAACTCACTCATATACTATGTACTACACTGTGCGTTTCTTATATTCTAAGTTTTTCAGTGCAACTCACTCATATACTATGTACTACACTGTGCGTTTCTTATATTCTAAGTTTTTCAGTGCAACTCACTCATATACTATGTACTACACTGTGCGTTTCTTATATTCTAAGTTTTTCAGTGCAACTCACTCATATACTATGTACTACACTGTGCGTTTCTTAAATTCTAAGTTTTTCAGTGCAACTCACTCATATACTATGTACTACACTGTGCGTTTCTTATATTCTAAGTTTTTATGTGCAACTCACTCATATACTATGTAGTACACTGTGCATTTCGTGTAATGCGGGTTTTTCAGTAAATTCTAAGTTTTACAGTGCAACTCACTCAGATACTATGTACTACACTGTGCGTTTCTTATATTCTAAATTTTTCAGTGCAACTCACTCATATACTATGTACTACACTGTGCGTTTCTTATATTCTAAGTTTTTCAGTGCAACTCACTCAGATACTATGTACTACACTGTGCGTTTCTTATATTCTAAGTTTTTCAGTGCAACTCACTCAGATACTATGTACTACACTGTGCGTTTCTTATATTCTAAGTTTTTCAGTGCAACTCACTCAGATACTATGTACTACACTGTGCGTTTCTTATATTCTAAGTTTTTCAGTGCAACTCACTCATATACTATGTACTACACTGTGCGTTTCTTAAATTCTAAGTTTTTCAGTGCAACTCACTCATATACTATGTACTACACTGTGCGTTTCTTATATTCTAAGTTTTTCAGTGCAACTCACTCATATACTATGTACTACACTGTGTGTTTCTTATATTCTAAGTTTTTCAGTGCAACTCACTCATATACTATGTACTACACTGTGCGTTTCTTATATTCTAAGTTTTTCAGTGCAACTAACTCATATACTATGTACTACACTGTGCGTTTCTTATATTCTAAGTTTTTCAGTGCAACTCACTCATATACTATGTACTACACTGTGCGTTTCTTATATTCTAAGTTTTTCAGTGCAACTCACTCATATACTATGTACTACACTGTGCATTTCGTGTAATGCGGGTTTTTCAGTAAATTCTAAGTTTTTCAGTGCAACTCACTCATATACTATGTACTACACTGTGCGTTTCTTATATTCTAAGTTTTTCAGTGCAACTCACTCATATACTATGTACTACCCTGTGCGTTTCTTATATTCTAAGTTTTTCAGTGCAACTCACTCATATACTATGTACTACACTGTGCGTTTCTTATATTCTAAGTTTTTCAGTGCAACTCACTCATATACTATGTACTACACTGTGCGTTTCTTATATTCTAAGTTTTTCAGTGCAACTCACTCATATACTATGTACTACACTGTGCATTTCGTGTAATGCGGGTTTTTCAGTAAATTCTAAGTTTTTCAGTGCAACTCACTCATATACTATGTACTACACTGTGCGTTTCTTATATTCTAAGTTTTTCAGTGCAACTCACTCATATACTATGTACTACACTGTGCGTTTCTTATATTCTAAGTTTTTCAGTGCAACTCACTCATATACTATGTACTACACTGTGCGTTTCTTATATTCTAAGTTTTTCAGTGCAACTCACTCATATACTATGTACTACACTGTGCGTTTCTTATATTCTAAGTTTTTCAGTGCAACTCACTCATATACTATGTACTACACTGTGCGTTTCTTATATTCTAAGTTTTTCAGTGCAACTCACTCATATACTATGTACTACACTGTGCGTTTCTTATATTCTAAGTTTTTCAGTGCAACTCACTCATATACTATGTACTACACTGTGCGTTTCTTAAATTCTAAGTTTTTTAGTGCAACTCACTCATATACTATGTACTACACTGTGCGTTTCTTATATTCTAAGTTTTTATGTGCAACTCACTCATATACTATGTAGTACACTGTGCATTTCGTGTAATGCGGGTTTTTCAGTAAATTCTAAGTTTTACAGTGCAACTCACTCAGATACTATGTACTACACTGTGCGTTTCTTATATTCTAAATTTTTCAGTGCAACTCACTCATATACTATGTACTACACTGTGCGTTTCTTATATTCTAAGTTTTTCAGTGCAACTCACTCAGATACTATGTACTACACTGTGCGTTTCTTATATTCTAAGTTTTTCAGTGCAACTCACTCAGATACTATGTACTACACTGTGCGTTTCTTATATTCTAAGTTTTTCAGTGCAACTCACTCAGATACTATGTACTACACTGTGCGTTTCTTATATTCTAAGTTTTTCAGTGCAACTCACTCATATACTATGTACTACACTGTGCGTTTCTTAAATTCTAAGTTTTTCAGTGCAACTCACTCATATACTATGTACTACACTGTGCGTTTCTTATATTCTAAGTTTTTCAGTGCAACTCACTCATATACTATGTACTACACTGTGCGTTTCTTATATTCTAAGTTTTTCAGTGCAACTCACTCATATACTATGTACTACACTGTGCGTTTCTTATATTCTAAGTTTTTCAGTGCAACTCACTCATATACTATGTACTACACTGTGCGTTTCTTATATTCTAAGTTTTTCAGTGCAACTCACTCAGATACTATGTACTACACTGTGCGTTTCTTATATTCTAAGTTTTTCAGTGCAACTCACTCATATACTATGTACTACACTGTGCGTTTCTTATATTCTAAGTTTTTCAGTGCAACTCACTCATATACTATGTACTACACTGTGCGTTTCTTATATTCTAAGTTTTTCAGTGCAACTCACTCATATACTATGTACAACACTGTGCGTTTCTTATATTCTAAGTTTTTCAGTGCAACTCACTCATATACTATGTACTACAATGTCCGTTTCTTAAATTCTAAGTTTTTCAGTGCAACTCACTCATATACTATGTACTACACTGTGCGTTTCTTATATTCTAAGTTTTTCAGTGCAACTCACTCATATACTATGTACTACACTGTGCGTTTCTTATATTCTAAGTTTTTCAGTGCAACTCACTCATATACTATGTACTACACTGTGCGTTTCTTATATTCTAAGTTTTTCAGTGCAACTCACTCATATACTATGTACTACACTGTGCGTTTCTTATATTCTAAGTTTTTCAGTGCAACTCACTCATATACTATGTACTACACTGTCCGTTTCTTAAATTCTAAGTTTTTCAGTGCAACTCACTCATATACTATGTACTACACTGAGCGTTTCTTATATTCTAAGTTTTTCAGTGCAACTCACTCATATATTATGTACTACACTGTGCGTTTCTTATATTGTAAGTTTTTCAGTGCAACTCACCCATATACTATGTACTACACTGTACGTTTCTTATATTCTAAGTTTTTCAGTGCAACTCACTCATATACTATGTACTACACTGTGAGTTTCTTATATTCTAAGTTTTTCAGTGCAACTCACTCATATACTATGTACTACACTGTGCGTTTCTTATATTCTAAGTTTTTCAGTGCAACTCACTCATATACTATGTACTACACTGTGCGTTTCTTATATTCTAAGTTTTTCAGTGCAACTCACTCATATACTATGTACTACACTGTGCGTTTCTCATATTCTAAATTTTTCAGTGCAACTCACTCATATACTATGTACTACACTGTGCGTTTCTTATATTCTAAGTTTTTCAGTGCAACTCACTCATATACTATGTACTACACTGTGCATTTCGTGTAATGCGGGTTTTTCAGTAAATTCTAAGTTTTACAGTGCAACTCACTCATATACTATGTACTACACTGTGCGTTTCTTATATTCTAAGTTTTTCAGTGCAACTCACTCATATACTATGTACTACACTGTCCGATTCTTAAATTCTAAGTTTTTCAGTGCAACTCACTCATATACTATGTACTACACTGTGCGTTTCTTATATTCTAAGTTTTTCAGTGCAACTCACTCATATACTATGTACTACACTGTGCGTTTCTTATATTCTAAGTTTTTCAGTGCAACTCACTCATATACTATGTACTACACTGTGCGTTTCTTATATTCTAAGTTTTTCAGTGCAACTCACTCATATACTATGTACTACACTGTGCGTTTCTTATATTCTAAGTTTTTCAGTGCAACTCACTCAGATACTATGTACTACACTGTGCGTTTCTTATATTCTAAGTTTTTCAGTGCAACTCACTCATATACTATGTACTACACTGTGCGTTTCTTATATTCTAAGTTTTTCAGTGCAACTCACTCATATACTATGTACTACACTGTGCGTTTCTTATATTCTAAGTTTTTCAGTGCAACTCACTCATATACTATGTACTACACTGTGCGTTTCTTATATTCTAAGTTTTTCAGTGCAACTCACTCATATACTATGTACTACACTGTGCGTTTCTTATATTCTAAGTTTTTCAGTGCAACTCACTCATATACTATGTACTACACTGTCCGTTTCTTAAAATCTAAGTTTTTCAGTGCAACTCACTCATATACTATGTACTACACTGAGCGTTTCTTATATTCTAAGTTTTTCAGTGCAACTCACTCATACTATGTACTACACTGTGCGTTTCTTATATTCTAAGTTTTTCAGTGCAACTCACTCATATACTATGTACTACACTGTGCGTTTCTTATATTCTAAGTTTTTCAGTGCAACTCACTGATATACTATGTACTACACTGTCCGTTTTCTTAAATTCTAAGTTTTTCAGTGCAACTCACTCATATACTATGTACTACACTGAGCGTTTCTTATATTCTAAGTTTTTCAGTGCAACTCACTCATATACTATGTACTACACTGTGCGTTTCTTATATTCTAAGTTTTTCAGTGCAACTCACTCATATACTATGTACTACACTGTGCGTTTCTTATATTCTAAGTTTTTCAGTGCAACTCACTCATATACTATGTACTACACTGTGCGTTTCTTATATTCTAAGTTTTTCAGTGCAACTCACTCATATACTATGTACTACACTGTGCGTTTCTTATATTCTAAGTTTTTCAGTGCAACTCACTCATATACTATGTACTACACTGTGCGTTTCTTATATTCTAAGTTTTTCAGTGCAACTCACTCATATACTATGTACTACACTGTGCGTTTCTTATATTCTAAGTTTTTCAGTGCAACTCACTCATATACTATGTACTACACTGTGCGTTTCTTATATTCTAAGTTTTTCAGTGCAACTCACTCATATACTATGTACTACACTGTGCATTTCGTGTAATGCGGGTTTTTCAGTAAATTCTAAGTTTTTCAGTGCAACTCACTCATATACTATGTACTACACTGTGCGTTTCTTATATTCTAAGTTTTTCAGTGCAACTCACTCATATACTATGTACTACCCTGTGCGTTTCTTATATTCTAAGTTTTTCAGTGCAACTCACTCATATACTATGTACTACACTGTGCGTTTCTTATATTCTAAGTTTTTCAGTGCAACTCACTCATATACTATGTACTACACTGTGCGTTTCTTATATTCTAAGTTTTTCAGTGCAACTCACTCATATACTATGTACTACACTGTGCATTTCGTGTAATGCGGGTTTTTCAGTAAATTCTAAGTTTTTCAGTGCAACTCACTCATATACTATGTACTACACTGTGCGTTTCTTATATTCTAAGTTTTTCAGTGCAACTCACTCATATACTATGTACTACACTGTGCGTTTCTTATATTCTAAGTTTTTCAGTGCAACTCACTCATATACTATGTACTACACTGTGCGTTTCTTATATTCTAAGTTTTTCAGTGCAACTCACTCATATACTATGTACTACACTGTGCGTTTCTTATATTCTAAGTTTTTCAGTGCAACTCACTCATATACTATGTACTACACTGTGCGTTTCTTATATTCTAAGTTTTTCAGTGCAACTCACTCATATACTATGTACTACACTGCGCGTTTCTTATATTCTAAGTTTTTCAGTGCAACTCACTCATATACTATGTACTACACTGTGCGTTTCTTAAATTCTAAGTTTTTCAGTGCAACTCAGTCATATACTATGTACTACACTGTGCGTTTCTTATATTCTAAGTTTTTCAGTGCAACTCACTCATATACTATGTAGTACACTGTGCATTTCGTGTAATGCGGGTTTTTCAGTAAATTCTAAGTTTTACAGTGCAACTCACTCAGATACTATGTACTACACTGTGCGTTTCTTATATTCTAAATTTTTCAGTGCAACTCACTCATATACTATGTACTACACTGTGCGTTTCTTATATTCTAAGTTTTTCAGTGCAACTCACTCAGATACTATGTACTACACTGTGCGTTTCTTATATTCTAAGTTTTTCAGTGCAACTCACTCAGATACTATGTACTACACTGTGCGTTTCTTATATTCTAAGTTTTTCAGTGCAACTCACTCAGATACTATGTACTACACTGTGCGTTTCTTATATTCTAAGTTTTTCAGTGCAACTCACTCATATACTATGTACTACACTGTGCGTTTCTTATATTCTAAGTTTTTCAGTGCAACTCACTCATATACTATGTACTACACTGTGCGTTTCTTATATTCTAAGTTTTTCAGTGCAACTCACTCATATACTATGTACTACACTGTGCGTTTCTTATATTCTAAGTTTTTCAGTGCAACTCACTCATATACTATGTACTACACTGTGCATTTCGTGTAATGCGGGTTTTTCAGTAAATTCTAAGTTTTTCAGTGCAACTCACTCATATACTATGTACTACACTGTGCGTTTTTTATATTCTAAGTTTTTCAGTGCAACTCACTCATATACTATGTACTACCCTGTGCGTTTCTTATATTCTAAGTTTTTCAGTGCAACTCACTCATATACTATGTACTACACTGTGCGTTTCTTATATTCTAAGTTTTTCAGTGCAACTCACTCATATACTATGTACTACACTGTGCGTTTCTTAAATTCTAAGTTTTTCAGTGCAACTCACTCATATACTATGTACTACACTGTGCATTTCGTGTAATGCGGGTTTTTCAGTAAATTCTAAGTTTTACAGTGCTACTCACTCATATACTATGTACTACACTGTGCGTTTCTTATATTCTAAGTTTTTCAGTGCAACTCACTCATATACTATGTACTACACTGTGCATTTCGTGTAATGCGGGTTTTTCAGTAAATTCTAAGTTTTACAGTGCTACTCACCCATATACTATGTACTACACTGTGCGTTTTTTATATTCTAAGTTTTTCAGTGCAACTCACTCATATACTATGTACTACCCTGTGCGTTTCTTATATTCTAAGTTTTTCAGTGCAACTCACTCATATACTATGTACTACACTGTGCGTTTCTTAAATTCTAAGTTTTTCAGTGCAACTCACTCATATACTATGTACTACACTGTGCGTTTCTTATATTCTAAGTTTTTCAGTGCAACTCACTCATATACTATGTACTACACTGTGCATTTCGTGTAATGCGGGTTTTTCAGTAAATTCTAAGTTTTTCAGTGCAACTCACTCATATACTATGTACTACACTGTGCGTTTTTTATATTCTAAGTTTTTCAGTGCAACTCACTCATATACTATGTACTACCCTGTGCGTTTCTTATATTCTAAGTTTTTCAGTGCAACTCACTCATATACTATGTACTACACTGTGCGTTTCTTATATTCTAAGTTTTTCAGTGCAACTCACTCATATACTATGTACTACACTGTGCGTTTCTTATATTCTAAGTTTTTCAGTGCAACTCCCTCATATACTATGTACTACACTGTGCATTTCGTGTAATGCGGGTTTTTCAGTAAATTCTAAGTTTTTCAGTGCAACTCAGTCATATACTATGTACTACACTGTGCGTTTCTTATATTCTAAGTTTTTCAGTGCAACTCACTCATATACTATGTACTACACTGTGCGTTTCTTATATTCTAAGTTTTAAATGCAACTCACTCATATACTATGTACTACACTGTGCGTTTCTTATATTCTAAGTTTTTCAGTGCAACTCACTCATATACTATGTACTACACTGTGCGTTTCTTATATTCTAAGTTTTTCAGTGCAACTCACTCATATACTATGTACTACACTGTGCGTTTCTTATATTCTAAGTTTTTCAGTGCAACTCACTCATATACTATGTACTACACTGTGCGTTTCTTATATTCTAAGTTTTTCAGTGCAACTCACTCATATACTATGTACTACACTGTGCGTTTCTTAAATTCTAAGTTTTTCAGTGCAACTCACTCATATACTATGTACTACACTGTGCGTTTCTTATATTCTAAGTTTTTCAGTGCAACTCACTCATATACTATGTACTACACTGTGCATTTCGTGTAATGCGGGTTTTTCAGTAAATTCTAAGTTTTACAGTGCTACTCACTCATATACTATGTACTACACTGTGCGTTTCTTATATTCTAAGTTTTTCAGTGCAACTCACTCATATACTATGTACTACACTGTCCGTTTCTTAAATTCTAAGTTTTTCAGTGCAACTCACTCATATACTATGTACTACACTGAGCGTTTCTTATATTCTAAGTTTTTCAGTGCAACTCACTCATATACTATGTACTACACTGTGAGTTTCTTATATTCTAAGTTTTTCAGTGCAACTCACTCATATACTATGTACTACACTGTGCGTTTCTTATATTCTAAGTTTTTCAGTGCAACTCACTCATATACTATGTACTACACTGTGCGTTTCTTATATTCTAAGTTTTTCAGTGCAACTCACTCATATACTATGTACTACACTGTGCGTTTCTTATATTCTAAGTTTTTCAGTGCAACTCACTCATATACTATGTACTACACTGTGCGTTTCTTAAATTCTAAGTTTTTCATTGCAACTCACTCATATACTATGTACTACACTGTGCGTTTCTTATATTCTAAGTTTTTCAGTGCAACTCACTCATATACTATGTACTACACTGTGCATTTCGTATAATGCGGGTTTTTCAGTAAATTCTAAGATTTACAGTGCTACTCACTCATATACTTTGTACTACACTGTGCGTTTCTTATATTCTAAGTTTTTCAGTGCAACTCACTCATATACTATGTACTACACTGTCCGTTTCTTAAATTCTAAGTTTTTCAGTGCAACTCACTCATATACTATGTACTACACTGAGCGTTTCTTATATTCTAAGTTTTTCAGTGCAACTCACTCATATACTATGTACTACACTGTGAGTTTCTTATATTCTAAGTTTTTCAGTGCAACTCACTCATATACTATGTACTACACTGTGCGTTTCTTATATTCTAAGTTTTTCAGTGCAACTCACTCATATACTATGTACTACACTGTGCGTTTCTTATATTCTAAGTTTTTCAGTGCAACTCACTCATATACTATGTACTACACTGTGCGTTTCTTATATTCTAAGTTTTTCAGTGCAACTCACTCATATACTATGTACTACACTGTGCGTTTCTTATATTCTAAGTTTTTCAGTGCAACTCACTCATATACTATGTACTACACTGTGCGTTTCTTATATTCTAAGTTTTTCAGTGCAACTCACTCATATACTATGTACTACACTGTGCGTTTCTTATATTCTAAGTTTTTCAGTGCAACTCACTCATATACTATGTACTACACTGTGCGTTTCTTATATTCTAAGTTTTTCAGTGCAACTCACTCATATACTATGTACTACACTGTGCATTTCGTGTAATGCGGGTTTTTCAGTAAATTCTAAGTTTTTCAGTGCAACTCACTCATATACTATGTACTACACTGTGCGTTTCTTATATTCTAAGTTTTTCAGTGCAACTCACTCATATACTATGTACTACACTGTGCGTTTCTTATATTCTAAGTTTTTCAGTGCAACTCACTCATATACTATGTACTACACTGTGCCTTTATTATATTCTAAGTTTTTCAGTGCAACTCACTCATATACTATGTACTACACTGTGCGTTTCTTAAATTCTAAGTTTTTCAGTGCAACTCACTCATATACTATGTACTACACTGTGCGTTTCTTATATTCTAAATTTTTCAGTGCAACTCACTCATATACTATGTACTACACTGTGCGTTTCTTATATTCTAAGTTTTTCAGTGCAACTCACTCATATACTATGTACTACACTGTGCGTTTCTTATATTCTAAGTTTTTCAGTGCAACTCACTCATATACTATGTACTACACTGTGCGTTTCTTATATTCTAAGTTTTTCAGTGCAACTCACTCATATACTATGTACTACACTGTGCGTTTCTTATATTCTAAGTTTTTCAGTGCAACTCACTCATATACTATGTACTACACTGTGCGTTTCTTATATTCTAAATTTTTCAGTGCAACTCACTCATATACTATATACTACACTGTGCGTTTCTTATATTCTAAGTTTTTCAGTGCAACTTACTCATATACTATGTACTACACTGTGCGTTTCTTATATTCTAAGTTTTTCAGTGCAACTCACTCATATACTATGTACTACACTGTGCGTTTCTTATATTCTAAGTTTTTCAGTGCAACTCACTCATATACTATGTACTACACTGTGCGTTTCTTATATTCTAAGTTTTTCAGTGCAACTCACTCATATACTATGTACTACACTGTGCGTTTCTTATATTCTAAGTTTTTCAGTGCAACTCACTCATATACTATGTACTACACTGTGCGTTTCTTATATTCTAAGTTTTTCAGTGCAACTCACTCATATATTATGTACTACACTGTGCATTTCGTGTAATGCGGGTTTTTCAGTAAATTCTAAGTTTTTCAGTGCAACACACTCATATACTATGTACTACCCTGTGCGTTTCTTATATTCTAAGTTTTTCAGTGCAACTCACTCATATACTATGTACTACACTGTGCATTTCGTGTAATGCGGGTTTTTCAGTAAATTCTAACTTTTACAGTGCAACTCACTCATATACTATGTACTACACTGTGCGTTTCTTATATTCTAAGTTTTTCAGTGCAACTCACTCATATACTATGTACTACACTGTCCGTTTCTTAAATTCTAAGTTTTTCAGTGCAACTCACTCATATACTATGTACTACACTGTGCGTTTCTTATATTCTAAGTTTTTCAGTGCAACTCACTCATATACTATGTACTACACTGTGCGTTTCTTATATTCTAAGTTTTTCAGTGCAACTCACTCATATACTATGTACTACACTGTGCGTTTCTTATATTCTAAGTTTTTCAGTGCAACTCACTCATATACTATGTACTACACTGTGCGTTTCTTATATTCTAATTTTTTCAGTGCAACTCACTCAGATACTATGTACTACACTGTGCGTTTCTTATATTCTAAGTTTTTCAGTGCAACTCACTCATATACTATGTACTACACTGTGCGTTTCTTATATTCTAAGTTTTTCAGTGCAACTCACTCATATACTATGTACTACACTGTGCGTTTCTTATATTCTAAGTTTTTCAGTGCAACTCACTCATATACTATGTACAACACTGTGCGTTTCTTATATTCTAAGTTTTTCAGTGCAACTCACTCATATACTATGTACTACAATGTCCGTTTCTTAAATTCTAAGTTTTTCAGTGCAACTCACTCATATACTATGTACTACACTGTGCGTTTCTTATATTCTAAGTTTTTCAGTGCAACTCACTCATATACTATGTACTACACTGTGCGTTTCTTATATTCTAAGTTTTTCAGTGCAACTCACTCATATACTATGTACTACACTGTGCGTTTCTTATATTCTAAGTTTTTCAGTGCAACTCACTCATATACTATGTACTACACTGTGCATTTCGTGTAATGCGGGATTTTCAGTAAATTCTAAGTTTTTCAGTGCAACTCACTCATATACTATGTACTACACTGTGCGTTTTTTATATTCTAATTTTTCAGTGCAACTCACTCATATACTATGTACTACCCTGTGCGTTTCTTATATTCTAAGTTTTTCAGTGCAACTCACTCATATACTATGTACTACACTGTGCATTTCGTGTAATGCGGGTTTTTCAGTAAATTCTAAGTTTTTCAGTGCAACTCACTCATATACTATGTACTACACTGTGCGTTTCTTATATTCTAAGTTTTTCAGTGCAACTCACTCATATACTATGTACTACACTGTGCGTTTCTTATATTCTAAGTTTTTCAGTGCAACTCACTCATATACTATGTACTACACTGTGCGTTTCTTATATTCTAAGTTTTTCAGTGCAACTCACTCATATACTATGTACTACACTGTGCGTTTCTTAAATTCTAAGTTTTTCAGTGCAACTCACTCATATACTATGTACTACACTGTGCGTTTCTTATATTCTAAGTTTTTCAGTGCAACTCACTCATATACTATGTACTACACTGTGCATTTCGTGTAATGCGGGTTTTTCAGTAAATTCTAAGTTTTACAGTGCTACTCACTCATATACTATGTACTACACTGTGCCTTTATTATATTCTAAGTTTTTCAGTGCAACTCACTCATATACTATGTACTACACTGTCCGTTTCTTAAATTCTAAGTTTTTCAGTGCAACTCACTCATATACTATGTACTACACTGAGCGTTTCTTATATTCTAAGTTTTTCAGTGCAACTCACTCATATACTATGTACTACACTGTGAGTTTCTTATATTCTAAGTTTTTCAGTGCAACTCACTCATATACTATGTACTACACTGTGTGTTTCTTATATTCTAAGTTTTTCAGTGCAACTCACTCATATACTATGTACTACACTGTGCGTTTCTTATATTCTAAGTTTTTCAGTGCAACTCACTCATATACTATGTACTACACTGTGCGTTTCTTAAATTCTAAGTTTTTCAGTGCAACTCACTCATATACTATGTACTACACTGTGCGTTTCTTATATTCTAAGTTTTTCAGTGCAACTCACTCATATACTATGTACTACACTGTGCATTTCGTGTAATGCGGGTTTTTCAGTAAATTCTAAGTTTTACAGTGCTACTCACTCATATACTATGTACTACACTGTGCGTTTCTTATATTCTAAGTTTTTCAGTGCAACTCACTCATATACTATGTACTACACTGTCCGTTTCTTAAATTCTAAGTTTTTCAGTGCAACTCACTCATATACTATGTACTACACTGAGCGTTTCTTATATTCTAAGTTTTTCAGTGCAACTCACTCATATACTATGTACTACACTGTGAGTTTCTTATATTCTAAGTTTTTCAGTGCAACTCACTCATATACTATGTACTACACTGTGCGTTTCTTATATTCTAAGTTTTTCAGTGCAACTCACTCATATACTATGTACTACACTGTGCGTTTCTTATATTCTAAGTTTTTCAGTGCAACTCACTCATATACTATGTACTACACTGTGCGTTTCTTATATTCTAAGTTTTTCAGTGCAACTCACTCATATACTATGTACTACACTGTGCGTTTCTTAAATTCTAAGTTTTTCAGTGCAACTCACTCATATACTATGTACTACACTGTGCGTTTCTTATATTCTAAGTTTTTCAGTGCAACTCACTCATATACTATGTACTACACTGTGCATTTCGTGTAATGCGGGTTTTTCAGTAAATTCTAAGTTTTACAGTGCTACTCACTCATATACTATGTACTACACTGTGCGTTTCTTATATTCTAAGTTTTTCAGTGCAACTCACTCATATACTATGTACTACACTGTCCGTTTCTTAAATTCTAAGTTTTTCAGTGCAACTCACTCATATACTATGTACTACACTGAGCGTTTCTTATATTCTAAGTTTTTCAGTGCAACTCACTCATATACTATGTACTACACTGTGAGTTTCTTATATTCTAAGTTTTTCAGTGCAACTCACTCATATACTATGTACTACACTGTGCGTTTCTTATATTCTAAGTTTTTCAGTGCAACTCACTCATATACTATGTACTACACTGTGCGTTTCTTATATTCTAAGTTTTTCAGTGCAACTCACTCATATACTATGTACTACACTGTGCGTTTCTTATATTCTAAGTTTTTCAGTGCAACTCACTCATATACTATGTACTACACTGTGCGTTTCTTATATTCTAAGTTTTTCAGTGCAACTCACTCATATACTATGTACTACACTGTGCGTTTCTTATATTCTAAGTTTTTCAGTGCAACTCACTCATATACTATGTACTACACTGTGCGTTTCTTATATTCTAAGTTTTTCAGTGCAACTCACTCATATACTATGTACTACACTGTGCGTTTCTTATATTCTAAGTTTTTCAGTGCAACTCACTCATATACTATGTACTACACTGTGCATTTCGTGTAATGCGGGTTTTTCAGTAAATTCTAAGTTTTTCAGTGCAACTCACTCATATACTATGTACTACACTGTGCGTTTCTTATATTCTAAGTTTTTCAGTGCAACTCACTCATATACTATGTACTACACTGTGTGTTTCTTATATTCTAAGTTTTTCAGTGCAACTCACTCATATACTATGTACTACACTGTGCCTTTATTATATTCTAAGTTTTTCAGTGCAACTCACTCATATACTATGTACTACACTGTGCGTTTCTTAAATTCTAAGTTTTTCAGTGCAACTCACTCATATACTATGTACTACACTGTGCGTTTCTTATATTCTAAATTTTTCAGTGCAACTCACTCATATACTATGTACTACACTGTGCGTTTCTTATATTCTAAGTTTTTCAGTGCAACTCACTCATATACTATGTACTACACTGTGCGTTTCTTATATTCTAAGTTTTTCAGTGCAACTCACTCATATATTATGTACTACACTGTGCATTTCGTGTAATGCGGGTTTTTCAGTAAATTCTAAGTTTTTCAGTGCAACACACTCATATACTATGTACTACCCTGTGCGTTTCTTATATTCTAAGTTTTTCAGTGCAACTCACTCATATACTATGTACTACACTGTGCATTTCGTGTAATGCGGGTTTTTCAGTAAATTCTAACTTTTACAGTGCAACTCACTCATATACTATGTACTACACTGTGCGTTTCTTATATTCTAAGTTTTTCAGTGCAACTCACTCATATACTATGTACTACACTGTCCGTTTCTTAAATTCTAAGTTTTTCAGTGCAACTCACTCATATACTATGTACTACACTGTGCGTTTCTTATATTCTAAGTTTTTCAGTGCAACTCACTCATATACTATGTACTACACTGTGCGTTTCTTATATTCTAAGTTTTTCAGTGCAACTCACTCATATACTATGTACTACACTGTGCGTTTCTTATATTCTAAGTTTTTCAGTGCAACTCACTCATATACTATGTACTACACTGTGCGTTTCTTATATTCTAATTTTTTCAGTGCAACTCACTCAGATACTATGTACTACACTGTGCGTTTCTTATATTCTAAGTTTTTCAGTGCAACTCACTCATATACTATGTACTACACTGTGCGTTTCTTATATTCTAAGTTTTTCAGTGCAACTCACTCATATACTATGTACTACACTGTGCGTTTCTTATATTCTAAGTTTTTCAGTGCAACTCACTCATATACTATGTACAACACTGTGCGTTTCTTATATTCTAAGTTTTTCAGTGCAACTCACTCATATACTATGTACTACAATGTCCGTTTCTTAAATTCTAAGTTTTTCAGTGCAACTCACTCATATACTATGTACTACACTGTGCGTTTCTTATATTCTAAGTTTTTCAGTGCAACTCACTCATATACTATGTACTACACTGTGCGTTTCTTATATTCTAAGTTTTTCAGTGCAACTCACTCATATACTATGTACTACACTGTGCGTTTCTTATATTCTAAGTTTTTCAGTGCAACTCACTCATATACTATGTACTACACTGTGCATTTCGTGTAATGCGGGATTTTCAGTAAATTCTAAGTTTTTCAGTGCAACTCACTCATATACTATGTACTACACTGTGCGTTTTTTATATTCTAATTTTTCAGTGCAACTCACTCATATACTATGTACTACCCTGTGCGTTTCTTATATTCTAAGTTTTTCAGTGCAACTCACTCATATACTATGTACTACACTGTGCATTTCGTGTAATGCGGGTTTTTCAGTAAATTCTAAGTTTTTCAGTGCAACTCACTCATATACTATGTACTACACTGTGCGTTTCTTATATTCTAAGTTTTTCAGTGCAACTCACTCATATACTATGTACTACACTGTGCGTTTCTTATATTCTAAGTTTTTCAGTGCAACTCACTCATATACTATGTACTACACTGTGCGTTTCTTATATTCTAAGTTTTTCAGTGCAACTCACTCATATACTATGTACTACACTGTGCGTTTCTTAAATTCTAAGTTTTTCAGTGCAACTCACTCATATACTATGTACTACACTGTGCGTTTCTTATATTCTAAGTTTTTCAGTGCAACTCACTCATATACTATGTACTACACTGTGCATTTCGTGTAATGCGGGTTTTTCAGTAAATTCTAAGTTTTACAGTGCTACTCACTCATATACTATGTACTACACTGTGCCTTTATTATATTCTAAGTTTTTCAGTGCAACTCACTCATATACTATGTACTACACTGTCCGTTTCTTAAATTCTAAGTTTTTCAGTGCAACTCACTCATATACTATGTACTACACTGAGCGTTTCTTATATTCTAAGTTTTTCAGTGCAACTCACTCATATACTATGTACTACACTGTGAGTTTCTTATATTCTAAGTTTTTCAGTGCAACTCACTCATATACTATGTACTACACTGTGTGTTTCTTATATTCTAAGTTTTTCAGTGCAACTCACTCATATACTATGTACTACACTGTGCGTTTCTTATATTCTAAGTTTTTCAGTGCAACTCACTCATATACTATGTACTACACTGTGCGTTTCTTAAATTCTAAGTTTTTCAGTGCAACTCACTCATATACTATGTACTACACTGTGCGTTTCTTATATTCTAAGTTTTTCAGTGCAACTCACTCATATACTATGTACTACACTGTGCATTTCGTGTAATGCGGGTTTTTCAGTAAATTCTAAGTTTTACAGTGCTACTCACTCATATACTATGTACTACACTGTGCGTTTCTTATATTCTAAGTTTTTCAGTGCAACTCACTCATATACTATGTACTACACTGTCCGTTTCTTAAATTCTAAGTTTTTCAGTGCAACTCACTCATATACTATGTACTACACTGAGCGTTTCTTATATTCTAAGTTTTTCAGTGCAACTCACTCATATACTATGTACTACACTGTGAGTTTCTTATATTCTAAGTTTTTCAGTGCAACTCACTCATATACTATGTACTACACTGTGCGTTTCTTATATTCTAAGTTTTTCAGTGCAACTCACTCATATACTATGTACTACACTGTGCGTTTCTTATATTCTAAGTTTTTCAGTGCAACTCACTCATATACTATGTACTACACTGTGCGTTTCTTATATTCTAAGTTTTTCAGTGCAACTCACTCATATACTATGTACTACACTGTGCGTTTCTTAAATTCTAAGTTTTTCAGTGCAACTCACTCATATACTATGTACTACACTGTGCGTTTCTTATATTCTAAGTTTTTCAGTGCAACTCACTCATATACTATGTACTACACTGTGCATTTCGTGTAATGCGGGTTTTTCAGTAAATTCTAAGTTTTACAGTGCTACTCACTCATATACTATGTACTACACTGTGCGTTTCTTATATTCTAAGTTTTTCAGTGCAACTCACTCATATACTATGTACTACACTGTCCGTTTCTTAAATTCTAAGTTTTTCAGTGCAACTCACTCATATACTATGTACTACACTGAGCGTTTCTTATATTCTAAGTTTTTCAGTGCAACTCACTCATATACTATGTACTACACTGTGAGTTTCTTATATTCTAAGTTTTTCAGTGCAACTCACTCATATACTATGTACTACACTGTGCGTTTCTTATATTCTAAGTTTTTCAGTGCAACTCACTCATATACTATGTACTACACTGTGCGTTTCTTATATTCTAAGTTTTTCAGTGCAACTCACTCATATACTATGTACTACACTGTGCGTTTCTTATATTCTAAGTTTTTCAGTGCAACTCACTCATATACTATGTACTACACTGTGCGTTTCTTATATTCTAAGTTTTTCAGTGCAACTCACTCATATACTATGTACTACACTGTGCGTTTCTTATATTCTAAGTTTTTCAGTGCAACTCACTCATATACTATGTACTACACTGTGCGTTTCTTATATTCTAAGTTTTTCAGTGCAACTCACTCATATACTATGTACTACACTGTGCGTTTCTTATATTCTAAGTTTTTCAGTGCAACTCACTCATATACTATGTACTACACTGTGCATTTCGTGTAATGCGGGTTTTTCAGTAAATTCTAAGTTTTTCAGTGCAACTCACTCATATACTATGTACTACACTGTGCGTTTCTTATATTCTAAGTTTTTCAGTGCAACTCACTCATATACTATGTACTACACTGTGTGTTTCTTATATTCTAAGTTTTTCAGTGCAACTCACTCATATACTATGTACTACACTGTGCCTTTATTATATTCTAAGTTTTTCAGTGCAACTCACTCATATACTATGTACTACACTGTGCGTTTCTTAAATTCTAAGTTTTTCAGTGCAACTCACTCATATACTATGTACTACACTGTGCGTTTCTTATATTCTAAATTTTTCAGTGCAACTCACTCATATACTATGTACTACACTGTGCGTTTCTTATATTCTAAGTTTTTCAGTGCAACTCACTCATATACTATGTACTACACTGTGCGTTTCTTATATTCTAAGTTTTTCAGTGCAACTCACTCATATACTATGTACTACACTGTGCGTTTCTTATATTCTAAGTTTTTCAGTGCAACTCACTCATATACTATGTACTACACTGTGCGTTTCTTATATTCTAAGTTTTTCAGTGCAACTCACTCATATACTATGTACTACACTGTGCGTTTCTTATATTCTAAATTTTTCAGTGCAACTCACTCATATACTATATACTACACTGTGCGTTTCTTATATTCTAAGTTTTTCAGTGCAACTTACTCATATACTATGTACTACACTGTGCGTTTCTTATATTCTAAGTTTTTCAGTGCAACTCACTCATATACTATGTACTACACTGTGCGTTTCTTATATTCTAAGTTTTTCAGTGCAACTCACTCATATACTATGTACTACACTGTGCGTTTCTTATATTCTAAGTTTTTCAGTGCAACTCACTCATATACTATGTACTACACTGTGCGTTTCTTATATTCTAAGTTTTTCAGTGCAACTCACTCATATACTATGTACTACACTGTGCGTTTCTTATATTCTAAGTTTTTCAGTGCAACTCACTCATATATTATGTACTACACTGTGCATTTCGTGTAATGCGGGTTTTTCAGTAAATTCTAAGTTTTTCAGTGCAACACACTCATATACTATGTACTACCCTGTGCGTTTCTTATATTCTAAGTTTTTCAGTGCAACTCACTCATATACTATGTACTACACTGTGCATTTCGTGTAATGCGGGTTTTTCAGTAAATTCTAACTTTTACAGTGCAACTCACTCATATACTATGTACTACACTGTGCGTTTCTTATATTCTAAGTTTTTCAGTGCAACTCACTCATATACTATGTACTACACTGTCCGTTTCTTAAATTCTAAGTTTTTCAGTGCAACTCACTCATATACTATGTACTACACTGTGCGTTTCTTATATTCTAAGTTTTTCAGTGCAACTCACTCATATACTATGTACTACACTGTGCGTTTCTTATATTCTAAGTTTTTCAGTGCAACTCACTCATATACTATGTACTACACTGTGCGTTTCTTATATTCTAAGTTTTTCAGTGCAACTCACTCATATACTATGTACTACACTGTGCGTTTCTTATATTCTAATTTTTTCAGTGCAACTCACTCAGATACTATGTACTACACTGTGCGTTTCTTATATTCTAAGTTTTTCAGTGCAACTCACTCATATACTATGTACTACACTGTGCGTTTCTTATATTCTAAGTTTTTCAGTGCAACTCACTCATATACTATGTACTACACTGTGCGTTTCTTATATTCTAAGTTTTTCAGTGCAACTCACTCATATACTATGTACAACACTGTGCGTTTCTTATATTCTAAGTTTTTCAGTGCAACTCACTCATATACTATGTACTACAATGTCCGTTTCTTAAATTCTAAGTTTTTCAGTGCAACTCACTCATATACTATGTACTACACTGTGCGTTTCTTATATTCTAAGTTTTTCAGTGCAACTCACTCATATACTATGTACTACACTGTGCGTTTCTTATATTCTAAGTTTTTCAGTGCAACTCACTCATATACTATGTACTACACTGTGCGTTTCTTATATTCTAAGTTTTTCAGTGCAACTCACTCATATACTATGTACTACACTGTGCATTTCGTGTAATGCGGGATTTTCAGTAAATTCTAAGTTTTTCAGTGCAACTCACTCATATACTATGTACTACACTGTGCGTTTTTTATATTCTAATTTTTCAGTGCAACTCACTCATATACTATGTACTACCCTGTGCGTTTCTTATATTCTAAGTTTTTCAGTGCAACTCACTCATATACTATGTACTACACTGTGCATTTCGTGTAATGCGGGTTTTTCAGTAAATTCTAAGTTTTTCAGTGCAACTCACTCATATACTATGTACTACACTGTGCGTTTCTTATATTCTAAGTTTTTCAGTGCAACTCACTCATATACTATGTACTACACTGTGCGTTTCTTATATTCTAAGTTTTTCAGTGCAACTCACTCATATACTATGTACTACACTGTGCGTTTCTTATATTCTAAGTTTTTCAGTGCAACTCACTCATATACTATGTACTACACTGTGCGTTTCTTATATTCTAAGTTTTTCAGTGCAACTCACTCATATACTATGTACTACACTGTGCATTTCGTGTAATGCGGGTTTTTCAGTAAATTCTAAGTTTTTCAGTGCAACTCACTCATATACTATGTACTACACTGTGCGTTTCTTATATTCTAAGTTTTTCAGTGCAACTCACTCATATACTATGTACTACACTGTGCGTTTCTTATATTCTAAGTTTTTCAGTGCAACTCACTCATATACTATGTACTACACTGTGCGTTTCTTATATTCTAAGTTTTTCAGTGCAACTCACTCATATACTATGTACTACACTGTGCGTTTCTTAAATTCTAAGTTTTTCAGTGCAACTCACTCATATACTATGTACTACACTGTGCGTTTCTTATATTCTAAGTTTTTCAGTGCAACTCACTCATATACTATGTACTACACTGTGCGTTTCTTATATTCTAAGTTTTTCAGTGCAACTCACTCATATACTATGTACTACACTGTGCGTTTCTTATATTCTAAGTTTTTCAGTGCAACTCACTCATATACCATGTACTACACTGTGCGTTTCTTATATTCTAAGTTTTTCAGTGCAACTCACTCATATACTATGTACTACACTGTGCGTTTCTTATATTCTAAGTTTTTCAGTGCAACTCACTCATATACTATGTACTACACTGTGCGTTTCTTATATTCTAAATTTTTCAGTGCAACTCACTCATATACTATATACTACACTGTGCGTTTCTTATATTCTAAGTTTTTCAGTGCAACTCACTCATATACTATGTACTACACTGTGCGTTTCTTATATTCTAAGTTTTTCAGTGCAACTCACTCATATACTATGTACTACACTGTGCGTTTCTTATATTCTAAGTTTTTCAGTGCAACTCACTCATATACTATGTACTACACTGTGCGTTTCTTATATTCTAAGTTTTTCAGTGCAACTCACTCATATACTATGTACTACACTGTGCGTTTCTTATATTCTAAGTTTGTCAGTGCAACTCACTCATATACTATGTACTACACTGTGCGTTTCTTATATTCTAAGTTTTTCAGTGCAACTCACTCATATACTATGTACTACACTGTGCATTTCGTGTAATGCGGGTTTTTCAGTAAATTCTAAGTTTTTCAGTGCAACTCACTCATATACTATGTACTACACTGTGCGTTTCTTATATTCTAAGTTTTTCAGTGCAACTCACTCATATACTATGTACTACACTGTGCGTTTCTTATATTCTAAGTTTTTCAGTGCAACTCACTCATATACTATGTACTACACTGTGCGTTTCTTATATTCTAAGTTTTTCAGTGCAACTCACTCATATACTATGTACTACACTGTGCGTTTCTTATATTCTAAGTTTTTCAGTGCAACTCACTCATATACTATGTACTACACTGTGCATTTCGTGTAATGCGGGTTTTTCAGTAAATTCTAAGTTTTTCAGTGCAACTCACTCATATACTATGTACTACACTGTGCGTTTCTTATATTCTAAGTTTTTCAGTGCAACTCACTCATATACTATGTACTACACTGTGCGTTTCTTATATTCTAAGTTTTTCAGTGCAACTCACTCATATACTATGTACTACACTGTGCGTTTCTTATATTCTAAGTTTTTCAGTGCAACTCACTCATATACTATGTAGTACACTGTGCGTTTCTTATATTCTAAGTTTTTCAGTGCAACTCACTCAGATACTATGTACTACACTGTGCGTTTCTTATATTCTAAGTTTTTCAGTGCAACTCACTCATATACTATGTACTACACTGTGCGTTTCTTATATTCTAAGTTTTTCAGTGCAACTCACTCATATACTATGTACTACACTGTGCATTTCGTGTAATGCGGGTTTTTCAGTAAATTCTAAGTTTTTCAGTGCAACTCACTCATATACTATGTACTACACTGTGCGTTTCTTATATTCTAAGTTTTTCAGTGCAACTCACTCATATACTATGTACTACACTGTGCGTTTCTTATATTCTAAGTTTTTCAGTGCAACTCACTCATATACTATGTACTACACTGTGCGTTTCTTATATTCTAAGTTTTTCAGTGCAACTCACTCATATACTATGTACTACACTGTGCGTTTCTTAAATTCTAAGTTTTTCAGTGCAACTCACTCATATACTATGTACTACACTGTGCGTTTCTTATATTCTAAATTTTTCAGTGCAACTCACTCATATACTATGTACTACACTGTGCGTTTCTTATATTCTAAGTTTTTCAGTGCAACTCACTCATATACTATGTACTACACTGTGCGTTTCTTATATTCTAAGTTTTTCAGTGCAACTCACTCATATACTATGTACTACACTGTGCGTTTCTTATATTCTAAGTTTTTCAGTGCAACTCACTCATATACTATGTACTACACTGTGCGTTTCTTATATTCTAAGTTTTTCAGTGCAACTCACTCATATACTATGTACTACACTGTGCGTTTCTTATATTCTAAATTTTTCAGTGCAACTCACTCATATACTATGTACTACACTGTGCGTTTCTTATATTCTAAGTTTTTCAGTGCAACTCACTCATATACTATGTACTACACTGTGCGTTTCTTATATTCTAAGTTTTTGAGTGCAACTCACTCATATACTATGTACTACACTGTGCGTTTCTTATATTCTAAGTTTTTGAGTGCAACTCACTCATATACTATGTACTACACTGTGCGTTTCTTATATTCTAAGTTTTTCAGTGCAACTCACTCATATACTATGTACTACCCTGTGCGTTTCTTATATTCTAAGTTTTTCAGTGCAACTCACTCATATTCTATGTACTACACTGTGCGTTTCTTATATTCTAAGTTTTTCAGTGCAACTCACTCATATACTATGTACTACACTGTGCGTTTCTTATATTCTAAGTTTTTCAGTGCAACTCACTCATATACTATGTACTACACTGTGCATTTCGTGTAATGCGGGTTTTTCAGTAAATTCTAAGTTTTTCAGTGCAACTCACTCATATACTATGTACTACACTGTGCGTTGCTTATATTCTAAGTTTTTCAGTGCAACTCACTCATATACTATGTACTACACTGTGCGTTTCTTATATTCTAAGTTTTTCAGTGCAACTCACTCATATACTATGTACTACACTGTGCGTTTCTTATATTCTAAGTTTTTCAGTGCAACTCACTCATATACTATGTACTACACTGTGCGTTTCTTATATTCTAAGTTTTTCAGTGCAACTCACTCATATACTATGTACTACACTGTGCGTTTCTTATATTCTAAGTTTTTCAGTGCAACTCACTCATATACTATGTACTACACTGTGCGTTTCTTATATTCTAAGTTTTTCAGTGCAACTCACTCATATACTATGTACTACACTGTGCGTTTCTTATATTCTAAGTTTTTCAGTGCAACTCACTCATATACTATGTACTACACTGTGCGTTTCTTATATTCTAAGTTTTTCAGTGCAACTCACTCATATACTATGTACTACACTGTGCGTTTCTTATATTCTAAGTTTTTCAGTGCAACTCACTCATATACTATGTACTACACTGTGCATTTCGTGTAATGCGGGTTTTTCAGTAAATTCTAAGTTTTTCAGTGCAACTCACTCATATACTATGTACTACACTGTGCGTTTCTTATATTCTAAGTTTTTCAGTGCAACTCACTCATATACTATGTACTACACTGTGCGTTTCTTATATTCTAAGTTTTTCAGTGCAACTCACTCATATACTATGTACTACACTGTGCCTTTATTATATTCTAAGTTTTTCAGTGCAACTCACTCATATACTATGTACTACACTGTGCGTTTCTTAAATTCTAAGTTTTTCAGTGCAACTCACTCATATACTATGTACTACACTGTGCGTTTCTTATATTCTAAATTTTTCAGTGCAACTCACTCATATACTATGTACTACACTGTGCGTTTCTTATATTCTAAGTTTTTCAGTGCAACTCACTCATATACTATGTACTACACTGTGCGTTTCTTATATTCTAAGTTTTTCAGTGCAACTCACTCATATACTATGTACTACACTGTGCGTTTCTTATATTCTAAGTTTTTCAGTGCAACTCACTCATATACTATGTACTACACTGTGCGTTTCTTATATTCTAAGTTTTTCAGTGCAACTCACTCATATACTATGTACTACACTGTGCGTTTCTTATATTCTAAATTTTTCAGTGCAACTCACTCATATACTATATACTACACTGTGCGTTTCTTATATTCTAAGTTTTTCAGTGCAACTTACTCATATACTATGTACTACACTGTGCGTTTCTTATATTCTAAGTTTTTCAGTGCAACTCACTCATATACTATGTACTACACTGTGCGTTTCTTATATTCTAAGTTTTTCAGTGCAACTCACTCATATACTATGTACTACACTGTGCGTTTCTTATATTCTAAGTTTTTCAGTGCAACTCACTCATATACTATGTACTACACTGTGCGTTTCTTATATTCTAAGTTTTTCAGTGCAACTCACTCATATACTATGTACTACACTGTGCGTTTCTTATATTCTAAGTTTTTCAGTGCAACTCACTCATATATTATGTACTACACTGTGCATTTCGTGTAATGCGGGTTTTTCAGTAAATTCTAAGTTTTTCAGTGCAACACACTCATATACTATGTACTACCCTGTGCGTTTCTTATATTCTAAGTTTTTCAGTGCAACTCACTCATATACTATGTACTACACTGTGCATTTCGTGTAATGCGGGTTTTTCAGTAAATTCTAACTTTTACAGTGCAACTCACTCATATACTATGTACTACACTGTGCGTTTCTTATATTCTAAGTTTTTCAGTGCAACTCACTCATATACTATGTACTACACTGTCCGTTTCTTAAATTCTAAGTTTTTCAGTGCAACTCACTCATATACTATGTACTACACTGTGCGTTTCTTATATTCTAAGTTTTTCAGTGCAACTCACTCATATACTATGTACTACACTGTGCGTTTCTTATATTCTAAGTTTTTCAGTGCAACTCACTCATATACTATGTACTACACTGTGCGTTTCTTATATTCTAAGTTTTTCAGTGCAACTCACTCATATACTATGTACTACACTGTGCGTTTCTTATATTCTAATTTTTTCAGTGCAACTCACTCAGATACTATGTACTACACTGTGCGTTTCTTATATTCTAAGTTTTTCAGTGCAACTCACTCATATACTATGTACTACACTGTGCGTTTCTTATATTCTAAGTTTTTCAGTGCAACTCACTCATATACTATGTACTACACTGTGCGTTTCTTATATTCTAAGTTTTTCAGTGCAACTCACTCATATACTATGTACAACACTGTGCGTTTCTTATATTCTAAGTTTTTCAGTGCAACTCACTCATATACTATGTACTACAATGTCCGTTTCTTAAATTCTAAGTTTTTCAGTGCAACTCACTCATATACTATGTACTACACTGTGCGTTTCTTATATTCTAAGTTTTTCAGTGCAACTCACTCATATACTATGTACTACACTGTGCGTTTCTTATATTCTAAGTTTTTCAGTGCAACTCACTCATATACTATGTACTACACTGTGCGTTTCTTATATTCTAAGTTTTTCAGTGCAACTCACTCATATACTATGTACTACACTGTGCATTTCGTGTAATGCGGGATTTTCAGTAAATTCTAAGTTTTTCAGTGCAACTCACTCATATACTATGTACTACACTGTGCGTTTTTTATATTCTAATTTTTCAGTGCAACTCACTCATATACTATGTACTACCCTGTGCGTTTCTTATATTCTAAGTTTTTCAGTGCAACTCACTCATATACTATGTACTACACTGTGCATTTCGTGTAATGCGGGTTTTTCAGTAAATTCTAAGTTTTTCAGTGCAACTCACTCATATACTATGTACTACACTGTGCGTTTCTTATATTCTAAGTTTTTCAGTGCAACTCACTCATATACTATGTACTACACTGTGCGTTTCTTATATTCTAAGTTTTTCAGTGCAACTCACTCATATACTATGTACTACACTGTGCGTTTCTTATATTCTAAGTTTTTCAGTGCAACTCACTCATATACTATGTACTACACTGTGCGTTTCTTATATTCTAAGTTTTTCAGTGCAACTCACTCATATACTATGTACTACACTGTGCATTTCGTGTAATGCGGGTTTTTCAGTAAATTCTAAGTTTTTCAGTGCAACTCACTCATATACTATGTACTACACTGTGCGTTTCTTATATTCTAAGTTTTTCAGTGCAACTCACTCATATACTATGTACTACACTGTGCGTTTCTTATATTCTAAGTTTTTCAGTGCAACTCACTCATATACTATGTACTACACTGTGCGTTTCTTATATTCTAAGTTTTTCAGTGCAACTCACTCATATACTATGTACTACACTGTGCGTTTCTTAAATTCTAAGTTTTTCAGTGCAACTCACTCATATACTATGTACTACACTGTGCGTTTCTTATATTCTAAATTTTTCAGTGCAACTCACTCATATACTATGTACTACACTGTGCGTTTCTTATATTCTAAGTTTTTCAGTGCAACTCACTCATATACTATGTACTACACTGTGCGTTTCTTATATTCTAAGTTTTTCAGTGCAACTCACTCATATACCATGTACTACACTGTGCGTTTCTTATATTCTAAGTTTTTCAGTGCAACTCACTCATATACTATGTACTACACTGTGCGTTTCTTATATTCTAAGTTTTTCAGTGCAACTCACTCATATACTATGTACTACACTGTGCGTTTCTTATATTCTAAATTTTTCAGTGCAACTCACTCATATACTATATACTACACTGTGCGTTTCTTATATTCTAAGTTTTTCAGTGCAACTCACTCATATACTATGTACTACACTGTGCGTTTCTTATATTCTAAGTTTTTCAGTGCAACTCACTCATATACTATGTACTACACTGTGCGTTTCTTATATTCTAAGTTTTTCAGTGCAACTCACTCATATACTATGTACTACACTGTGCGTTTCTTATATTCTAAGTTTTTCAGTGCAACTCACTCATATACTATGTACTACACTGTGCGTTTCTTATATTCTAAGTTTGTCAGTGCAACTCACTCATATACTATGTACTACACTGTGCGTTTCTTATATTCTAAGTTTTTCAGTGCAACTCACTCATATACTATGTACTACACTGTGCATTTCGTGTAATGCGGGTTTTTCAGTAAATTCTAAGTTTTTCAGTGCAACTCACTCATATACTATGTACTACACTGTGCGTTTCTTATATTCTAAGTTTTTCAGTGCAACTCACTCATATACTATGTACTACACTGTGCGTTTCTTATATTCTAAGTTTTTCAGTGCAACTCACTCATATACTATGTACTACACTGTGCGTTTCTTATATTCTAAGTTTTTCAGTGCAACTCACTCATATACTATGTACTAACTGTGCGTTTCTTATATTCTAAGTTTTTCAGTGCAACTCACTCATATACTATGTACTACACTGTGCATTTCGTGTAATGCGGGTTTTTCAGTAAATTCTAAGTTTTTCAGTGCAACTCACTCATATACTATGTACTACACTGTGCGTTTCTTATATTCTAAGTTTTTCAGTGCAACTCACTCATATACTATGTACTACACTGTGCGTTTCTTATATTCTAAGTTTTTCAGTGCAACTCACTCATATACTATGTACTACACTGTGCGTTTCTTATATTCTAAGTTTTTCAGTGCAACTCACTCATATACTATGTAGTACACTGTGCGTTTCTTATATTCTAAGTTTTTCAGTGCAACTCACTCAGATACTATGTACTACACTGTGCGTTTCTTATATTCTAAGTTTTTCAGTGCAACTCACTCATATACTATGTACTACACTGTGCGTTTCTTATATTCTAAGTTTTTCAGTGCAACTCACTCATATACTATGTACTACACTGTGCATTTCGTGTAATGCGGGTTTTTCAGTAAATTCTAAGTTTTTCAGTGCAACTCACTCATATACTATGTACTACACTGTGCGTTTCTTATATTCTAAGTTTTTCAGTGCAACTCACTCATATACTATGTACTACACTGTGCGTTTCTTATATTCTAAGTTTTTCAGTGCAACTCACTCATATACTATGTACTACACTGTGCGTTTCTTATATTCTAAGTTTTTCAGTGCAACTCACTCATATACTATGTACTACACTGTGCGTTTCTTAAATTCTAAGTTTTTCAGTGCAACTCACTCATATACTATGTACTACACTGTGCGTTTCTTATATTCTAAATTTTTCAGTGCAACTCACTCATATACTATGTACTACACTGTGCGTTTCTTATATTCTAAGTTTTTCAGTGCAACTCACTCATATACTATGTACTACACTGTGCGTTTCTTATATTCTAAGTTTTTCAGTGCAACTCACTCATATACTATGTACTACACTGTGCGTTTCTTATATTCTAAGTTTTTCAGTGCAACTCACTCATATACTATGTACTACACTGTGCGTTTCTTATATTCTAAGTTTTTCAGTGCAACTCACTCATATACTATGTACTACACTGTGCGTTTCTTATATTCTAAATTTTTCAGTGCAACTCACTCATATACTATGTACTACACTGTGCGTTTCTTATATTCTAAGTTTTTCAGTGCAACTCACTCATATACTATGTACTACACTGTGCGTTTCTTATATTCTAAGTTTTTGAGTGCAACTCACTCATATACTATGTACTACACTGTGCGTTTCTTATATTCTAAGTTTTTGAGTGCAACTCACTCATATACTATGTACTACACTGTGCGTTTCTTATATTCTAAGTTTTTCAGTGCAACTCACTCATATACTATGTACTACCCTGTGCGTTTCTTATATTCTAAGTTTTTCAGTGCAACTCACTCATATTCTATGTACTACACTGTGCGTTTCTTATATTCTAAGTTTTTCAGTGCAACTCACTCATATACTATGTACTACACTGTGCGTTTCTTATATTCTAAGTTTTTCAGTGCAACTCACTCATATACTATGTACTACACTGTGCATTTCGTGTAATGCGGGTTTTTCAGTAAATTCTAAGTTTTTCAGTGCAACTCACTCATATACTATGTACTACACTGTGCGTTTCTTATATTCTAAGTTTTTCAGTGCAACTCACTCATATACCATGTACTACACTGTGCGTTTCTTATATTCTAAGTTTTTCAGTGCAACTCACTCATATACTATGTACTACACTGTGCGTTTCTTATATTCTAAGTTTTTCAGTGCAACTCACTCATATACTATGTACTACACTGTGCGTTTCTTATATTCTAAATTTTTCAGTGCAACTCACTCATATACTATATACTACACTGTGCGTTTCTTATATTCTAAGTTTTTCAGTGCAACTCACTCATATACTATGTACTACACTGTGCGTTTCTTATATTCTAAGTTTTTCAGTGCAACTCACTCATATACTATGTACTACACTGTGCGTTTCTTATATTCTAAGTTTTTCAGTGCAACTCACTCATATACTATGTACTACACTGTGCGTTTCTTATATTCTAAGTTTTTCAGTGCAACTCACTCATATACTATGTACTACACTGTGCGTTTCTTATATTCTAAGTTTGTCAGTGCAACTCACTCATATACTATGTACTACACTGTGCGTTTCTTATATTCTAAGTTTTTCAGTGCAACTCACTCATATACTATGTACTACACTGTGCATTTCGTGTAATGCGGGTTTTTCAGTAAATTCTAAGTTTTTCAGTGCAACTCACTCATATACTATGTACTACACTGTGCGTTTCTTATATTCTAAGTTTTTCAGTGCAACTCACTCATATACTATGTACTACCCTGTGCGTTTCTTATATTCTAAGTTTTTCAGTGCAACTCACTCATATACTATGTACTACACTGTGCGTTTCTTATATTCTAAGTTTTTCAGTGCAACTCACTCATATACTATGTACTACACTGTGCGTTTCTTATATTCTAAGTTTTTCAGTGCAACTCACTCATATACTATGTACTACACTGTGCGTTTCTTAAATTCTAAGTTTTTCAGTGCAACTCACTCATATACTATGTACTACACTGTGCGTTTCTTATATTCTAAATTTTTCAGTGCAACTCACTCATATACTATGTACTACACTGTGCGTTTCTTATATTCTAAGTTTTTCAGTGCAACTCACTCATATACTATGTACTACACTGTGCGTTTCTTATATTCTAAATTTTTCAGTGCAACTCACTCATATACTATGTACTACACTGTGCGTTTCTTATATTCTAAGTTTTTCAGTGCAACTCACTCATATACTATGTACTACACTGTGCGTTTCTTATATTCTAAGTTTTTGAGTGCAACTCACTCATATACTATGTACTACACTGTGCGTTTCTTATATTCTAAGTTTTTGAGTGCAACTCACTCATATACTATGTACTACACTGTGCGTTTCTTATATTCTAAGTTTTTCAGTGCAACTCACTCATATACTATGTACTACCCTGTGCGTTTCGTGTAATGCGGGTTTTTCAGTAAATTCTAAGTTTTTCAGTGCAACTCACTCATATACTATGTACTACACTGTGCGTTTCTTATATTCTAAGTTTTTCAGTGCAACTCACTCATATACTATGTACTACACTGTGCGTTTCTTATATTCTAAGTTTTTCAGTGCAACTCACTCATATACTATGTACTACACTGTGCGTTTCTTATATTCTAAGTTTTTCAGTGCAACTCACTCATATACTATGTACTACACTGTGCGTTTCTTATATTCTAAGTTTTTCAGTGCAACTCACTCAGATACTATGTACTACACTGTGCGTTTCTTATATTCTAAGTTTTTCAGTGCAACTCACTCAGATACTATGTACTACACTGTGCGTTTCTTATATTCTAAGTTTTTCAGTGCAACTCACTCATATACTATGTACTACACTGTGCATTTCGTGTAATGCGGGTTTTTCAGTAAATTCTAAGTTTTTCAGTGCAACTCACTCATATACTATGTACTACACTGTGCGTTTCTTATATTCTAAGTTTTTCAGTGCAACTCACTCATATACTATGTACTACACTGTGCGTTTCTTATATTCTAAGTTTTTCAGTGCAACTCACTCATATACTATGTACTACACTGTGCGTTTCTTATATTCTAAGTTTTTCAGTGCAACTCACTCATATACTATGTACTACACTGTCCGTTTCTTAAATTCTAAGTTTTTCAGTGCAACTCACTCATATACTATGTACTACACTGTGCGTTTCTTATATTCTAAATTTTTCAGTGCAACTCACTCATATACTATGTACTACACTGTGCGTTTCTTATATTCTAAGTTTTTCAGTGCAACTCACTCATATACTATGTACTACACTGTGCGTTTCTTATATTCTAAGTTTTTCAGTGCAACTCACTCATATACTATGTACTACACTGTGCGTTTCTTATATTCTAAGTTTTTCAGTGCAACTCACTCATATACTATGTACTACACTGTGCGTTTCTTATATTCTAAGTTTGTCAGTGCAACTCACTCATATACTATGTACTACACTGTGCGTTTCTTATATTCTAAGTTTTTCAGTGCAACTCACTCATATACTATGTACTACACTGTGCATTTCGTGTAATGCGGGTTTTTCAGTAAATTCTAAGTTTTTCAGTGCAACTCACTCATATACTATGTACTACACTGTGCGTTTCTTATATTCTAAGTTTTTCAGTGCAACTCACTCATATACTATGTACTACCCTGTGCGTTTCTTATATTCTAAGTTTTTCAGTGCAACTCACTCATATACTATGTACTACACTGTGCGTTTCTTATATTCTAAGTTTTTCAGTGCAACTCACTCATATACTATGTACTACACTGTCCGTTTCTTAAATTCTAAGTTTTTCAGTGCAACTCACTCATATACTATGTACTACACTGTGCGTTTCTTATATTCTAAATTTTTCAGTGCAACTCACTCATATACTATGTACTACACTGTGCGTTTCTTATATTCTAAGTTTTTCAGTGCAACTCACTCATATACTATGTACTACACTGTGCGTTTCTTATATTCTAAGTTTTTCAGTGCAACTCACTCATATACTATGTACTACACTGTGCGTTTCTTATATTCTAAGTTTTTCAGTGCAACTCACTCATATACTATGTACTACACTGTGCGTTTCTTATATTCTAAGTTTTTCAGTGCAACTCACTCATATACTATGTACTACACTGTGCGTTTCTTATATTCTAAATTTTTCAGTGCAACTCACTCATATACTATGTACTACACTGTGCGTTTCTTATATTCTAAGTTTTTCAGTGCAACTCACTCATATACTATGTACTACACTGTGCGTTTCTTATATTCTAAGTTTTTCAGTGCAACTCACTCATATACTATGTACTACACTGTACGTTTCTTATATTCTAAGTTTTTCAGTGCAACTCACTCATATACTATGTACTACACTGTGCGTTTCTTATATTCTAAGTTTTTCAGTGCAACTCACTCATATACTATGTACTACACTGTGCATTTCGTGTAATCCGGGTTTTTCAGTAAATTCTAAGTTTTTCAGTGCAACTCACTCATATACTATGTACTACACTGTGCGTTTTTTATATTCTAATTTTTCAGTGCAACTCACTCATATACTATGTACTACACTGTGCGTTTCTTATATTCTAAGTTTTTCAGTGCAACTCACTCATATACTATGTACTACCCTGTGCGTTTCTTATATTCTAAGTTTTTCAGTGCAACTCACTCATATACTATGTACTACACTGTGCGTTTCTTATATTCTAAGTTTTTCAGTGCAACTCACTCATATACTATGTACTACACTGTGCATTTCGTGTAATGCGGGTTTTTCAGTAAATTCTAAGTTTTTCAGTGCAACTCACTCATATACTATGTACTACACTGTGCGTTTCTTATATTCTAAGTTTTTCAGTGCAACTCACTCATATACTATGTACTACACTGTGCGTTTCTTATATTCTAAGTTTTTCAGTGCAACTCACTCATATACTATGTACTACACTGTGCGTTTCTTATATTCTAAGTTTTTCAGTGCAACTCACTCATATACTATGTACTACACTGTGCGTTTCTTATATTCTAAGTTTTTCAGTGCAACTCACTCATATACTATGTACTACACTGTGCGTTTCTTATATTCTAAGTTTTTCAGTGCAACTCACTCATATACTATGTACTACACTGTGCGTTTCTTATATTCTAAGTTTTTCAGTGCAACTCACTCATATACTATGTACTACACTGTGCGTTTCTTAAATTCTAAGTTTTTCAGTGCAACTCACTCATATACTATGTACTACACTGTGCGTTTCTTATATTCTAAGTTTTTCAGTGCAACTCACTCATATACTATGTACTACACTGTGCATTTCGTGTAATGCGGGTTTTTCAGATAATTCTAAGTTTTACAGTGCAACTCATTCATATACTATGTACTACACTGTGCGTTTCTTATATTCTAAGTTTTTCAGTGCAACTCACTCATATACTATGTACTACACTGTCCGTTTCTTAAATTCTAAGTTTTTCAGTGCAACTCACTCATATACTATGTACTACACTGAGCGTTTCTTATATTCTAAGTTTTTCAGTGCAACTCACTCATATACTATGTACTACACTGTGCGTTTCTTATATTCTAAGTTTTTCAGTGCAACTCACTCATATACTATGTACTACACTGTGCGTTTCTTATATTCTAAGTTTTTCAGTGCAACTCACTCATATACTATGTACTACACTGTGCGTTTCTTATATTCTAAGTTTTTCAGTGCAACTCACTCATATACTATGTACTACACTGTGCGTTTCTTATATTCTAAGTTTTTCAGTGCAACTCACTCATATACTATGTACTACACTGTGCGTTTCTTATATTCTAAGTTTTTCAGTGCAACTCACTCATATACTATGTACTACACTGTGCGTTTCTTATATTGTAAGTTTTTCAGTGCAACTCACTCATATACTATGTACTACACTGTGCGTTTCTTATATTCTAAGTTTTTCAGTGCAACTCACTCATATACTATGTACTACACTGTGCATTTCGTGTAATGCGGGTTTTTCAGTAAATTCTAAGTTTTTCAGTGCAACTCACTCATATACTATGTACTACACTGTGCGTTTCTTATATTCTAAGTTTTTCAGTGCAACTCACTCATATACTATGTACTACACTGTGCGTTTCTTATATTCTAAGTTTTTCAGTGCAACTCACTCATATACTATGTACTACACTGTGCGTTTCTTATATTCTAAGTTTTTCAGTGCAACTCACTCATATACTATGTACTACACTGTGCGTTTCTTATATTCTAAGTTTTTCAGTGCAACTCACTCATATACTATGTACTACACTGTGCATTTCGTGTAATGCGGGTTTTTCAGTAAATTCTAAGTTTTTCAGTGCAACTCACTCATATACTATGTACTACACTGTGCGTTTCTTATATTCTAAGTTTTTCAGTGCAACTCACTCATATACTATGTACTACACTGTGCGTTTCTTATATTCTAAGTTTTTCAGTGCAACTCACTCATATACTATGTACTACACTGTGCGTTTCTTATATTCTAAGTTTTTCAGTGCAACTCACTCATATACTATGTACTACACTGTGCGTTTCTTAAATTCTAAGTTTTTCAGTGCAACTCACTCATATACTATGTACTACACTGTGCGTTTCTTATATTCTAAATTTTTCAGTGCAACTCACTCATATACTATGTACTACACTGTGCGTTTCTTATATTCTAAGTTTTTCAGTGCAACTCACTCATATACTATGTACTACACTGTGCGTTTCTTATATTCTAAGTTTTTCAGTGCAACTCACTCATATACTATGTACTACACTGTGCGTTTCTTATATTCTAAGTTTTTCAGTGCAACTCACTCATATACTATGTACTACACTGTGCGTTTCTTATATTCTAAGTTTTTCAGTGCAACTCACTCATATACTATGTACTACACTGTGCGTTTCTTATATTCTAAATTTTTCAGTGCAACTCACTCATATACTATATACTACACTGTGCGTTTCTTATATTCTAAGTTTTTCAGTGCAACTCACTCATATACTATGTACTACACTGTGCGTTTCTTATATTCTAAGTTTTTCAGTGCAACTCACTCATATACTATGTACTACACTGTGCGTTCCTTATATTCTAAGTTTTTCAGTGCAACTCACTCATATACTATGTACTACACTGTGCGTTTCTTATATTCTAAGTTTTTCAGTGCAACTCACTCATATACTATGTAATACACTGTGCGTTTCTTATATTCCAAGTTTTTCAGTGCAACTCACTCATATACTATGTACTACACTGTGCGTTTCTTATATTCTAAGTTTTTCAGTGCAACTCACTCATATACTATGTACTACACTGTGCATTTCGTGTAATGCGGGTTTTTCAGTAAATTCTAAGTTTTTCAGTGCAACTCACTCATATACTATGTACTACACTGTGCGTTTCTTATATTCTAAGTTTTTCAGTGCAACTCACTCATATACTATGTACTACCCTGTGCGTTTCTTATATTCTAAGTTTTTCAGTGCAACTCACTCATATACTATGTACTACACTGTGCGTTTCTTATATTCTAAGTTTTTCAGTGCAACTCACTCATATACTATGTACTACACTGTGCGTTTCTTATATTCTAAGTTTTTCAGTGCAACTCACTCATATACTATGTACTACACTGTGCATTTCGTGTAATGCGGGTTTTTCAGTAAATTCTAAGTTTTTCAGTGCAACTCACTCATATACTATGTACTACACTGTGCGTTTCTTATATTCTAAGTTTTTCAGTGCAACTCACTCATATACTATGTACTACACTGTGCGTTTCTTATATTCTAAGTTTTTCAGTGCAACTCACTCATATACTATGTACTACACTGTGCGTTTCTTATATTCTAAGTTTTTCAGTGCAACTCACTCATATACTATGTACTACACTGTGCGTTTCTTATATTCTAAGTTTTTCAGTGCAACTCACTCATATACTATGTACTACCCTGTGCGTTTCTTATATTCTAAGTTTTTCAGTGCAACTCACTCATATACTATGTACTACACTGTGCGTTTCTTATATTCTAAGTTTTTCAGTGCAACTCACTCATATACTATGTACTACACTGTGCGTTTCTTATATTCTAAGTTTTTCAGTGCAACTCACTCATATACTATGTACTACACTGTGCATTTCGTGTAATGCGGGTTTTTCAGTAAATTCTAAGTTTTTCAGGGCAACTCACTCATATACTATGTACTACACTGTGCGTTTCTTATATTCTAAGTTTTTCAGTGCAACTCACTCATATACTATGTACTACACTGTGCGTTTCTTATATTCTAAGTTTTTCAGTGCAACTCACTCATATACTATGTACTACACTGTGCGTTTCTTATATTCTAAGTTTTTCAGTGCAACTCACTCATATACTATGTACTACACTGTGCGTTTCTTATATTCTAAGTTTTTCAGTGCAACTCACTCATATACTATGTACTACACTGTGCGTTTCTTATATTCTAAGTTTTTCAGTGCAACTCACTCATATACTATGTACTACACTGTGCGTTTCTTATATTCTAAGTTTTTCAGTGCAACTCACTCATATACTATGTACTACACTGTGCATTTCGTGTAATGCGGGTTTTTCAATAAATTCTAAGTTTTTCAGTGCAACTCACTCATATACTATGTACTACACTGTGCGTTTCTTATATTCTAAGTTTTTCAGTGCAACTCACTCATATACTATGTACTACACTGTGCGTTTCTTATATTCTAAGTTTTTCAGTGCAACTCACTCATATACTATGTACTACACTGTGCGTTTCTTATATTCTAAGTTTTTCAGTGCAACTCACTCATATACTATGTGCTACACTGTGCGTTTCTTAAATTCTAAGTTTTTCAGTGCAACTCACTCATATACTATGTACTACACTGTGCGTTTCTTATATTCTAAATTTTTCAGTGCAACTCACTCATATACTATGTACTACACTGTGCGTTTCTTATATTCTAAGTTTTTCAGTGCAACTCACTCATATACTATGTACTACACTGTGCGTTTCTTATATTCTAAGTTTTTCAGTGCAACTCACTCATATACTATGTACTACACTGTGCGTTTCTTATATTCTAAGTTTTTCAGTGCAACTCACTCATATACTATGTACTACACTGTGCGTTTCTTATATTCTAAGTTTTTCAGTGCAACTCACTCATATACTATGTACTACACTGTGCGTTTCTTATATTCTAAATTTTTCAGTGCAACTCACTCATATACTATATACTACACTGTGCGTTTCTTATATTCTAAGTTTTTCAGTGCAACTCACTCATATACTATGTACTACACTGTGCGTATCTTATATTCTAAGTTTTTCAGTGCAACTCACTCATATACTATGTACTACACTGTGCGTTTCTTATATTCTAAGTTTTTCAGTGCAACTCACTCATATACTATGTACTACACTGTGCGTTTCTTATATTCTAAGTTTTTCAGTGCAACTCACTCATATACTATGTACTACACTGTGCGTTTCTTATATTCTAAGTTTTTCAGTGCAACTCACTCATATACTATGTACTACACTGTGCGTTTCTTATATTCTAAGATTTTCAGTGCAACTCACTCATATACTATGTGCTACACTGTGCGTTTCTTAAATTCTAAGTTTTTCAGTGCAACTCACTCATATACTATGTACTACAGTGTGCGTTTCTTATATTCTAAATTTTTCAGTGCAACTCACTCATATACTATGTACTACACTGTGCGTTTCTTATATTCTAAATTTTTCAGTGCAACTCACTCATATACTATATACTACACTGTGCGTTTCTTATATTCTAAGTTTTTCAGTGCAACTCACTCATATACTATGTACTACACTGTGCGTATCTTATATTCTAAGTTTTTCAGTGCAACTCACTCATATACTATGTACTACACTGTGCGTTTCTTATATTCTAAGTTTTTCAGTGCAACTCACTCATATACTATGTACTACACTGTGCGTTTCTTATATTCTAAGTTTTTCAGTGCAACTCACTCATATACTATGTACTACACTGTGCGTTTCTTATATTCTAAGTTTTTCAGTGCAACTCACTCATATACTATGTACTACACTGTGCGTTTCTTATATTCTAAGATTTTCAGTGCAACTCACTCATATACTATGTGCTACACTGTGCGTTTCTTAAATTCTAAGTTTTTCAGTGCAACTCACTCATATACTATGTACTACAGTGTGCGTTTCTTATATTCTAAATTTTTCAGTGCAACTCACTCATATACTATGTACTACACTGTGCGTTTCTTATATTCTAAGTTTTTCAGTGCAACTCACTCATATACTATGTACTACACTGTGCGTTTCTTATATTCTAAGTTTTTCAGTGCAACTCACTCATATACTATGTACTACACTGTGCGTTTCTTATATTCTAAGTTTTTCAGTGCAACTCACTCATATACTATGTACTACACTGTGCGTTTCTTATATTCTAAGTTTTTCAGTGCAACTCACTCATATACTATGTACTACACTGTGGGTTTCTTATATTCTAAATTTTTCAGTGCAACTCACTCATATACTATATACTACACTGTGCGTTTCTTATATTCTAAGTTTTTCAGTGCAACTCACTCATATACTATGTACTACACTGTGCGTATCTTATATTCTAAGTTTTTCAGTGCAACTCACTCATATACTATGTACTACACTGTGCGTTTCTTATATTCTAAGTTTTTCAGTGCAACTCACTCATATACTATGTACTACACTGTGCGTTTCTTATATTCTAAGTTTTTCAGTGCAACTCACTCATATACTATGTACTACACTGTGCGTTTCTTATATTCTAAGTTTTTCAGTGCAACTCACTCATATACTATGTACTACACTGTCCGTTTCTTAAATTCTAAGTTTTTCAGTGCAACTCACTCATATACTATGTACTACACTGAGCGTTTCTTATATTCTAAGTTTTTCAGTGCAACTCACTCATATATTATGTACTACACTGTGCGTTTCTTATATTCTAAGTTTTTCAGTGCAACTCACTCATATACTATGTACTACACTGTACGTTTCTTATATTCTAAGTTTTTCAGTGCAACTCACTCATATACTATGTACTACACTGTGAGTTTCTTATATTCTAAGTTTTTCAGTGCAACTCACTCATATACTATGTACTACACTGTGCGTTTCTTATATTCTAAGTTTTTCAGTGCAACTCACTCATATACTATGTACTACACTGTGCCTTTCTTATATTCTAAGTTTTTCAGTGCAACTCACTCATATACTATGTACTACACTGTGCGTTTCTTATATTCTAAATTTTTCAGTGCAACTCACTCATATACTATGTACTACACTGTGCGTTTCTTATATTCTAAGTTTTTCAGTGCAACTCACTCATATACTATGTACTACACTGTGCATTTCGTGTAATGCGGGTTTTTCAGTAAATTCTAAGTTTTACAGTGCAACTCACTCATATACTATGTACTACACTGTGCGTTTCTTATATTCTAAGTTTTTCAGTGCAACTCACTCATATACTATGTACTACACTGTCCGATTCTTAAATTCTAAGTTTTTCAGTGCAACTCACTCATATACTATGTACTACACTGTGCGTTTCTTATATTCTAAGTTTTTCAGTGCAACTCACTCATATACTATGTACTACACTGTGCGTTTCTTATATTCTAAGTTTTTCAGTGCAACTCACTCATATACTATGTACTACACTGTGCGTTTCTTATATTCTAAGTTTTTCAGTGCAACTCACTCATATACTATGTACTACACTGTGCGTTTCTTATATTCTAAGTTTTTCAGTGCAACTCACTCATATACTATGTACTACACTGTGCGTTTCTTATATTCTAAGTTTTTCAGTGCAACTCACTCATATACTATGTACTACACTGTGCGTTTCTTATATTCTAAGTTTTTCAGTGCAACTCACTCATATACTATGTACTACACTGTCCGTTTCTTAAAATCTAAGTTTTTCAGTGCAACTCACTCATATACTATGTACTACACTGAGCGTTTCTTATATTCTAAGTTTTTCAGTGACACTCACTCATACTATGTACTACACTGTGCGTTTCTTATATTCTAAGTTTTTCAGTGCAACTCACTCATATACTATGTACTACACTGTGCGTTTCTTATATTCTAAGTTTTTCAGTGCAACTCACTCATATACTATGTACTACACTGTCCGTTTCTTAAATTCTAAGTTTTTCAGTGCAACTCACTCATATACTATGTACTACACTGAGCGTTTCTTATATTCTAAGTTTTTCAGTGCAACTCACTCATATACTATGTACTACACTGTGCGTTTCTTATATTCTAAGTTTTTCAGTGCAACTCACTCATATACTATGTACTACACTGTGCGTTTCTTATATTCTAAGTTTTTCAGTGCAACTCACTCATATACTATGTACTACACTGTGCGTTTCTTATATTCTAAGTTTTTCAGTGCAACTCACTCATATACTATGTACTACACTGTGCGTTTCTTATATTCTAAGTTTTTCAGTGCAACTCACTCATATACTATGTACTACACTGTGCGTTTCTTATATTCTAAGTTTTTCAGTGCAACTCACTCATATACTATGTACTACACTGTGCTTTTCTTATATTCTAAGTTTTTCAGTGCAACTCACTCATATACTATGTACTCACTGTGCGTTTCTTATATTCTAAGTTTTTCAGTGCAACTCACTCATATACTATGTACTACACTGTGCGTTTCTTATATTCTAAGTTTTTCAGTGCAACTCACTCATATACTATGTACTACACTGTGCATTTCGTGTAATGCGGGTTTTTCAGTAAATTCTAAGTTTTTCAGTGCAACTCACTCATATACTATGTACTACACTGTGCGTTTCTTATATTCTAAGTTTTTCAGTGCAACTCACTCATATACTATGTACTACCCTGTGCGTTTCTTATATTCTAAGTTTTTCAGTGCAACTCAATCATATACTATGTACTACACTGTGCGTTTCTTATATTCTAAGTTTTTCAGTGCAACTCACTCATATACTATGTACTACACTGTGCGTTTCTTATATTCTAAGTTTTTCAGTGCAACTCACTCATATACTATGTACTACACTGTGCATTTCGTGTAATGCGGGTTTTTCAGTAAATTCTAAGTTTTTCAGTGCAACTCACTCATATACTATGTACTACACTGTGCGTTTCTTATATTCTAAGTTTTTCAGTGCAACTCACTCATATACTATGTACTACACTGTGCGTTTCTTATATTCTAAGTTTTTCAGTGCAACTCACTCATATACTATGTACTACACTGTGCGTTTCTTATATTCTAAGTTTTTCAGTGCAACTCACTCAGATACTATGTACTACACTGTGCGTTTCTTATATTCTAAGTTTTTCAGTGCAACTCACTCATATACTATGTACTACACTGTGCGTTTCTTATATTCTAAGTTTTTCAGTGCAACTCACTCATATACTATGTACTACACTGCGCGTTTCTTATATTCTAAGTTTTTCAGTGCAACTCACTCATATACTATGTACTACACTGTGCGTTTCTTAAATTCTAAGTTTTTCAGTGCAACTCACTCATATACTATGTACTACACTGTGCGTTTCTTATATTCTAAGTTTTTCAGTGCAACACACTCATATACTATGTAGTACACTGTGCATTTCGTGTAATGCGGGTTTTTCAGTAAATTCTAAGTTTTACAGTGCAACTCACTCAGATACTATGTACTACACTGTGCGTTTCTTATATTCTAAATTTTTCAGTGCAACTCACTCATATACTATGTACTACACTGTGCGTTTCTTATATTCTAAGTTTTTCAGTGCAACTCACTCAGATACTATGTACTACACTGTGCGTTTCTTATATTCTAAGTTTTTCAGTGCAACTCACTCAGATACTATGTACTACACTGTGCGTTTCTTATATTCTAAGTTTTTCAGTGCAACTCACTCAGATACTATGTACTACACTGTGCGTTTCTTATATTCTAAGTTTTTCAGTGCAACTCACTCATATACTATGTACTACACTGTGCGTTTCTTAAATTCTAAGTTTTTCAGTGCAACTCACTCATATACTATGTACTACACTGTGCGTTTCTTATATTCTAAGTTTTTCAGTGCAACTCACTCATATACTATGTACTACACTGTGCGTTTCTTATATTCTAAGTTTTTCAGTGCAACTCACTCATATACTATGTACTACACTGTGCGTTTCTTATATTCTAAGTTTTTCAGTGCAACTCACTCATATACTATGTACTACACTGTGCGTTTCTTATATTCTAAGTTTTTCAGTGCAACTCACTCAGATACTATGTACTACACTGTGCGTTTCTTATATTCTAAGTTTTTCAGTGCAACTCACTCATATACTATGTACTACACTCTGCGTTTCTTATATTCTAAGTTTTTCAGTGCAACTCACTCATATACTATGTACTACACTGTGCGTTTCTTATATTCTAAGTTTTTCAGTGCAACTCACTCATATACTATGTACAACACTGTGCGTTTCTTATATTCTAAGTTTTTCAGTGCAACTCACTCATATACTATGTACTACAATGTCCGTTTCTTAAATTCTAAGTTTTTCAGTGCAACTCACTCATATACTATGTACTACACTGTGCGTTTCTTATATTCTAAGTTTTTCAGTGCAACTCACTCATATACTATGTACTACACTGTGCGTTTCTTATATTCTAAGTTTTTCAGTGCAACTCACTCATATACTATGTACTACACTGTGCGTTTCTTATATTCTAAGTTTTTCAGTGCAACTCACTCATATACTATGTACTACACTGTGCGTTTCTTATATTCTAAGTTTTTCAGGGCAACTCACTCATATACTATGTACTACACTGTGCATTTCGTGTAATGCGGGTTTTTCAGTAAATTCTAAGTTTTTCAGTGCAACTCACTCATATACTATGTACTACACTGTGCGTTTTTTATATTCTAAGTTTTTCAGTGCAACTCACTCATATACTATGTACTACCCTGTGCGTTTCTTATATTCTAAGTTTTTCAGTGCAACTCACTCATATACTATGTACTACACTGTGCGTTTCTTATATTCTAAGTTTTTCAGTGCAACTCACTCATATACTATGTACTACACTGTGCGTTTCTTATATTCTAAGTTTTTCAGTGCAACTCCCTCATATACTATGTACTACACTGTGCATTTCGTGTAATGCGGGTTTTTCAGTAAATTCTAAGTTTTTCAGTGCAACTCAGTCATATACTATGTACTACACTGTGCGTTTCTTATATTCTAAGTTTTTCAGTGCAACTCACTCATATACTATGTACTACACTGTGCATTTCTTATATTCTAAGTTTTTCAGTGCAACTCACTCATATACTATGTACTACACTGTGCGTTTCTTATATTCTAAGTTTTTCAGTGCAACTCACTCATATACTATGTGCTACACTGTGCGTTTCTTAAATTCTAAGTTTTTCAGTGCAACTCACTCATATACTATGTACTACACTGTGCGTTTCTTATATTCTAAATTTTTCAGTGCAACTCACTCATATACTATGTACTACACTGTGCGTTTCTTATATTCTAAGTTTTTCAGTGCAACTCACTCATATACTATGTACTACACTGTGCGTTTCTTATATTCTAAGTTTTTCAGTGCAACTCACTCATATACTATGTACTACACTGTGCGTTTCTTATATTCTAAGTTTTTCAGTGCAACTCACTCATATACTATGTACTACACTGTGCGTTTCTTATATTCTAAGTTTTTCAGTGCAACTCACTCATATACTATGTACTACACTGTGCGTTTCTTATATTCTAAATTTTTCAGTGCAACTCACTCATATACTATATACTACACTGTGCGTTTCTTATATTCTAAGTTTTTCAGTGCAACTCACTCATATACTATGTACTACACTGTGCGTATCTTATATTCTAAGTTTTTCAGTGCAACTCACTCATATACTATGTACTACACTGTGCGTTTCTTATATTCTAAGTTTTTCAGTGCAACTCACTCATATACTATGTACTACACTGTGCGTTTCTTATATTCTAAGTTTTTCAGTGCAACTCACTCATATACTATGTACTACACTGTGCGTTTCTTATATTCTAAGTTTTTCAGTGCAACTCACTCATATACTATGTACTACACTGTGCGTTTCTTATATTCTAAGTTTTTCAGTGCAACTCACTCATATACTATGTGCTACACTGTGCGTTTCTTAAATTCTAAGTTTTTCAGTGCAACTCACTCATATACTATGTACTACACTGTGCGTTTCTTATATTCTAAATTTTTCAGTGCAACTCACTCATATACTATGTACTACACTGTGCGTTTCTTATATTCTAAGTTTTTCAGTGCAACTCACTCATATACTATGTACTACACTGTGCGTTTCTTATATTCTAAGTTTTTCAGTGCAACTCACTCATATACTATGTACTACACTGTGCGTTTCTTATATTCTAAGTTTTTCAGTGCAACTCACTCATATACTATGTACTACACTGTGCGTTTCTTATATTCTAAGTTTTTCAGTGCAACTCACTCATATACTATGTACTACACTGTGGGTTTCTTATATTCTAAATTTTTCAGTGCAACTCACTCATATACTATATACTACACTGTGCGTTTCTTATATTCTAAGTTTTTCAGTGCAACTCACTCATATACTATGTACTACACTGTGCGTATCTTATATTCTAAGTTTTTCAGTGCAACTCACTCATATACTATGTACTACACTGTGCGTTTCTTATATTCTAAGTTTTTCAGTGCAACTCACTCATATACTATGTACTACACTGTGCGTTTCTTATATTCTAAGTTTTTCAGTGCAACTCACTCATATACTATGTACTACACTGTGCGTTTCTTATATTCTAAGTTTTTCAGTGCAACTCACTCATATACTATGTACTACACTGTCCGTTTCTTAAATTCTAAGTTTTTCAGTGCAACTCACTCATATACTATGTACTACACTGAGCGTTTCTTATATTCTAAGTTTTTCAGTGCAACTCACTCATATATTATGTACTACACTGTGCGTTTCTTATATTCTAAGTTTTTCAGTGCAACTCACTCATATACTATGTACTACACTGTACGTTTCTTATATTCTAAGTTTTTCAGTGCAACTCACTCATATACTATGTACTACACTGTGAGTTTCTTATATTCTAAGTTTTTCAGTGCAACTCACTCATATACTATGTACTACACTGTGCGTTTCTTATATTCTAAGTTTTTCAGTGCAACTCACTCATATACTATGTACTACACTGTGCCTTTCTTATATTCTAAGTTTTTCAGTGCAACTCACTCATATACTATGTACTACACTGTGCGTTTCTTATATTCTAAATTTTTCAGTGCAACTCACTCATATACTATGTACTACACTGTGCGTTTCTTATATTCTAAGTTTTTCAGTGCAACTCACTCATATACTATGTACTACACTGTGCATTTCGTGTAATGCGGGTTTTTCAGTAAATTCTAAGTTTTACAGTGCAACTCACTCATATACTATGTACTACACTGTGCGTTTCTTATATTCTAAGTTTTTCAGTGCAACTCACTCATATACTATGTACTACACTGTCCGATTCTTAAATTCTAAGTTTTTCAGTGCAACTCACTCATATACTATGTACTACACTGTGCGTTTCTTATATTCTAAGTTTTTCAGTGCAACTCACTCATATACTATGTACTACACTGTGCGTTTCTTATATTCTAAGTTTTTCAGTGCAACTCACTCATATACTATGTACTACACTGTGCGTTTCTTATATTCTAAGTTTTTCAGTGCAACTCACTCATATACTATGTACTACACTGTGCGTTTATTATATTCTAAGTTTTTCAGTGCAACTCACTCATATACTATGTACTACACTGTGCGTTTCTTATATTCTAAGTTTTTCAGTGCAACTCACTCATATACTATGTACTACACTGTGCGTTTCTTATATTCTAAGTTTTTCAGTGCAACTCACTCATATACTATGTACTACACTGTCCGTTTCTTAAAATCTAAGTTTTTCAGTGCAACTCACTCATATACTATGTACTACACTGAGCGTTTCTTATATTCTAAGTTTTTCAGTGCAACTCACTCATACTATGTACTACACTGTGCGTTTCTTATATTCTAAGTTTTTCAGTGCAACTCACTCATATACTATGTACTACACTGTGCGTTTCTTATATTCTAAGTTTTTCAGTGCAACTCACTCATATACTATGTACTACACTGTCCGTTTCTTAAATTCTAAGTTTTTCAGTGCAACTCACTCATATACTATGTACTACACTGAGCGTTTCTTATATTCTAAGTTTTTCAGTGCAACTCACTCATATACTATGTACTACACTGTGCGTTTCTTATATTCTAAGTTTTTCAGTGCAACTCACTCATATACTATGTACTACACTGTGCGTTTCTTATATTCTAAGTTTTTCAGTGCAACTCACTCATATACTATGTACTACACTGTGCGTTTCTTATATTCTAAGTTTTTCAGTGCAACTCACTCATATACTATGTACTACACTGTGCGTTTCTTATATTCTAAGTTTTTCAGTGCAACTCACTCATATACTATGTACTACACTGTGCGTTTCTTATATTCTAAGTTTTTCAGTGCAACTCACTCATATACTATGTACTACACTGTGCGTTTCTTATATTCTAAGTTTTTCAGTGCAACTCACTCATATACTATGTACTCACTGTGCGTTTCTTATATTCTAAGTTTTTCAGTGCAACTCACTCATATACTATGTACTACACTGTGCGTTTCTTATATTCTAAGTTTTTCAGTGCAACTCACTCATATACTATGTACTACACTGTGCATTTCGTGTAATGCGGGTTTTTCAGTAAATTCTAAGTTTTTCAGTGCAACTCACTCATATACTATGTACTACACTGTGCGTTTCTTATATTCTAAGTTTTTCAGTGCAACTCACTCATATACTATGTACTACCCTGTGCGTTTCTTATATTCTAAGTTTTTCAGTGCAACTCACTCATATACTATGTACTACACTGTGCGTTTCTTATATTCTAAGTTTTTCAGTGCAACTCACTCATATACTATGTACTACACTGTGCGTTTCTTATATTCTAAGTTTTTCAGTGCAACTCACTCATATACTATGTACTACACTGTGCATTTCGTGTAATGCGGGTTTTTCAGTAAATTCTAAGTTTTACAGTGCAACTCACTCAGATACTATGTACTACACTGTGCGTTTCTTATATTCTAAGTTTTTCAGTGCAACTCACTCAGATACTATGTACTACACTGTGCGTTTCTTATATTCTAAGTTTTTCAGTGCAACTCACTCAGATACTATGTACTACACTGTGCGTTTCTTATATTCTAAGTTTTTCAGTGCAACTCACTCAGATACTATGTACTACACTGTGCGTTTCTTATATTCTAAGTTTTTCCGTGCAACTCACTCATATACTATGTACTACACTGTGCGTTTCTTAAATTCTAAGTTTTTCAGTGCAACTCACTCATATACTATGTACTACACTGTGCGTTTCTTATATTCTAAGTTTTTCAGTGCAACTCACTCATATACTATGTACTACACTGTGCGTTTCTTATATTCTAAGTTTTTCAGTGCAACTCACTCATATACTATGTACTACACTGTGCGTTTCTTATATTCTAAGTTTTTCAGTGCAACTCACTCATATACTATGTACTACACTGTGCGTTTCTTATATTCTAAGTTTTTCAGTGCAACTCACTCAGATACTATGTACTACACTGTGCGTTTCTTATATTCTAAGTTTTTCAGTGCAACTCACTCATATACTATGTACTACACTGTGCGTTTCTTATATTCTAAGTTTTTCAGTGCAACTCACTCATATACTATGTACTACACTGTGCGTTTCTTATATTCTAAGTTTTTCAGTGCAACTCACTCATATACTATGTACAACACTGTGCGTTTCTTATATTCTAAGTTTTTCAGTGCAACTCACTCATATACTATGTACTACAATGTCCGTTTCTTAAATTCTAAGTTTTTCAGTGCAACTCACTCATATACTATGTACTACACTGTGCGTTTCTTATATTCTAAGTTTTTCAGTGCAACTCACTCATATACTATGTACTACACTGTGCGTTTCTTATATTCTAAGTTTTTCAGTGCAACTCACTCATATACTATGTACTACACTGTGCGTTTCTTATATTCTAAGTTTTTCAGTGCAACTCACTCATATACTATGTACTACACTGTGCGTTTCTTATATTCTAAGTTTTTCAGGGCAACTCACTCATATACTATGTACTACACTGTGCATTTCGTGTAATGCGGGTTTTTCAGTAAATTCTAAGTTTTTCAGTGCAACTCACTCATATACTATGTACTACACTGTGCGTTTTTTATATTCTAAGTTTTTCAGTGCAACTCACTCATATACTATGTACTACCCTGTGCGTTTCTTATATTCTAAGTTTTTCAGTGCAACTCACTCATATACTATGTACTACACTGTGCGTTTCTTATATTCTAAGTTTTTCAGTGCAACTCACTCATATACTATGTACTACACTGTGCGTTTCTTATATTCTAAGTTTTTCAGTGCAACTCCCTCATATACTATGTACTACACTGTGCATTTCGTGTAATGCGGGTTTTTCAGTAAATTCTATGTTTTTCAGTGCAACTCAGTCATATACTATGTACTACACTGTGCGTTTCTTATATTCTAAGTTTTTCAGTGCAACTCACTCATATACTATGTACTACACTGTGCGTTTCTTATATTCTAAGTTTTTCAGTGCAACTCACTCATATACTATGTACTACACTGTGCGTTTCTTATATTCTAAGTTTTTCAGTGCAACTCACTCATATACTATGTACTACACTGTGCTTTTCTTATATTCTAAGTTTTTCAGTGCAACTCACTCATATACTATGTACTACACTGTGCGTTTCTTATATTCTAAGTTTTTCAGTGCAACTCACTCATATACTATGTACTACACTGTGCGTTTCTTATATTCTAAGTTTTTCAGTGCAACTCACTCATATACTATGTACTACACTGTGCGTTTCTTAAATTCTAAGTTTTTCAGTGCAACTCACTCATATACTATGTACTACACTGTGCGTTTCTTATATTCTAAGTTTTTCAGTGCAACTCACTCATATACTATGTACTACACTGTGCATTTCGTGTAATGCGGGTTTTTCAGTAAATTCTAAGTTTTACAGTGCTACTCACTCATATACTATGTACTACACTGTGCGTTTCTTATATTCTAAGTTTTTCAGTGCAACTCACTCATATACTATGTACTACACTGTCCGTTTCTTAAATTCTAAGTTTTTCAGTGCAACTCACCCATATACTATGTACTACACTGAGCGTTTCTTATATTCTAAGTTTTTCAGTGCAACTCACTCATATACTATATACTACACTGTGAGTTTCTTATATTCTAAGTTTTTCAGTGCAACTCACTCATATACTATGTACTACACTGTGCGTTTCTTATATTCTAAGTTTTTCAGTGCAACTCACTCATATACTATGTACTACACTGTGCGTTTCTTATATTCTAAGTTTTTCAGTGCAACTCACTCATATACTATGTACTACACTGTGCGTTTCTTATATTCTAAGTTTTTCAGTGCAACTCACTCATATACTATGTACTACACTGTGCGTTTCTTATATTCTAAGTTTTTCAGTGCAACTCACTCATATACTATGTACTACACTGTGCGTTTCTTATATTCTAAGTTTTTGAGTGCAACTCACTCATATACTATGTACTACACTGTGCGTTTCTTATATTCTAAGTTTTTCAGTGCAACTCACTCATATACTATGTACTACACTGTGCGTTTCTTATATTCTAAGTTTTTCAGTGCAACTCACTCATATACTATGTACTACACTGTGCGTTTCTTATATTCTAAGTTTTTCAGTGCAACTCACTCATATACTATGTACTACACTGTGCGTTTCTTATATTCTAAGTTTTTCAGTGCAACTCACTCATATACTATGTACTACACTGTGCGTTTCTTATATTCTAAGTTTTTCAGTGCAACTCACTCATATACTATGTACTACACTGTGCGTTTATTATATTCTAAGTTTTTCAGTGCAACTCACTCATATACTATGTACTACACTGTGCGTTTCTTAAATTCTAAGTTTTTCAGTGCAACTCACTCATATACTATGTACTACACTGTGCGTTTCTTATATTCTAAGTTTTTCCGTGCAACTCACTCATATACTATGTACTACACTGTGCGTTTCTTATATTCTAAGTTTTTCAGTGCAACTCACTCATATACTATGTACTACACTGTGCGTTTCTTATATTCTAAGTTTTTCAGTGCAACTCACTCATATACTATGTACTACACTGTGCGTTTCTTATATTCTAAGTTTTTCAGTGCAACTCACTCATATACTATGTACTACACTGTGCGTTTCTTATATTCTAAGTTTTTCAGTGCAACTCACTCATATACTATGTACTACACTGTGCGTTTCTTATATTCTAAATTTTTCAGTGCAACTCACTCATATACTATATACTACACTGTGCGTTTCTTATATTCTAAGTTTTTCAGTGCAACTTACTCATATACTATGTACTACACTGTGCGTTTCTTATATTCTAAGTTTTTCAGTGCAACTCACTCATATACTATGTACTACACTGTGCGTTTCTTATATTCTAAGTTTTTCAGTGCAACTCACTCATATACTATGTACTACACTGTGCGTTTCTTATATTCTAAGTTTTTCAGTGCAACTCACTCATATACTATGTACTACACTGTGCGTTTCTTATATTCTAAGTTTTTCAGTGCAACTCACTCATATACTATGTACTACACTGTGCGTTTCTTATATTCTAAGTTTTTCAGTGCAACTCACTCATATATTATGTACTACACTGTGCATTTCGTGTAATGCGGGTTTTTCAGTAAATTCTAAGTTTTTCAGTGCAACACACTCATATACTATGTACTACCCTGTGCGTTTCTTATATTCTAAGTTTTTCAGTGCAACTCACTCATATACTATGTACTACACTGTATATTTCGTGTAATGCGGGTTTTTCAGTAAATTCTAACTTTTACAGTGCAACTCACTCATATACTATGTACTACACTGTGCGTTTCTTATATTCTAAGTTTTTCAGTGCAACTCACTCATATACTATGTACTACACTGTGCGTTTCTTAAATTCTAAGTTTTTCAGTGCAACTCACTCATATACTATGTACTACACTGTGCGTTTCTTATATTCTAAATTTTTCAGTGCAACTCACTCATATACTATGTACTACACTGTGCGTTTCTTATATTCTAAGTTTTTCAGTGCAACTCACTCATATACTATGTACTACACTGTGCGTTTCTTATATTCTAAGTTTTTCAGTGCAACTCACTCATATACTATGTACTACACTGTGCGTTTCTTATATTCTAATTTTTTCAGTGCAACTCACTCAGATACTATGTACTACACTGTGCGTTTCTTATATTCTAAGTTTTTCAGTGCAACTCACTCATATACTATGTACTACACTGTGCGTTTCTTATATTCTAAGTTTTTCAGTGCAACTCACTCATATACTATGTACTACACTGTGCGTTTCTTATATTCTAAGTTTTTCAGTGCAACTCAAAAATATACTATGTACAACACTGTGCGTTTCTTATATTCTAAGTTTTTCAGTGCAACTCACTCATATACTATGTACTACAATGTCCGTTTCTTAAATTCTAAGTTTTTCAGTGCAACTCACTCATATACTATGTACTACACTGTGCGTTTCTTATATTCTAAGTTTTTCAGTGCAACTCACTCATATACTATGTACTACACTGTGCGTTTCTTATATTCTAAGTTTTTCAGTGCAACTCACTCATATACTATGTACTACACTGTGCGTTTCTTATATTCTAAGTTTTTCAGTGCAACTCACTCATATACTATGTACTACACTGTGCGTTTCTTATATTCTAAGTTTTTCAGTGCAACTCACTCATATACTATGTACTACACTGTGCATTTCGTGTAATGCGGGATTTTCAGTAAATTCTAAGTTTTTCAGTGCAACTCACTCATATACTATGTACTACACTGTGCGTTTTTTATATTCTAATTTTTCAGTGCAACTCACTCATATACTATGTACTACCCTGTGCGTTTCTTATATTCTAAGTTTTTCAGTGCAACTCACTCATATACTATGTACTACACTGTGCATTTCGTGTAATGCGGGTTTTTCAGTAAATTCTAAGTTTTTCAGTGCAACTCACTCATATACTATGTACTACACTGTGCGTTTCTTATATTCTAAGTTTTTCAGTGCAACTCACTCATATACTATGTACTACACTGTGCGTTTCTTATATTCTAAGTTTTTCAGTGCAACTCACTCATATACTATGTACTACACTGTGCGTTTCTTATATTCTAAGTTTTTCAGTGCAACTCACTCATATACTATGTACTACACTGTGCGTTTCTTAAATTCTATGTTTTTCAGTGCAACTCACTCATATACTATGTACTACACTGTGCGTTTCTTATATTCTAAGTTTTTCAGTGCAACTCACTCATATACTATGTACTACACTGTGCATTTCGTGTAATGCGGGTTTTTCAGTAAATTCTAAGTTTTACAGTGCAACTCACTCATATACTATGTACTACACTGTGCGTTTCTTATATTCTAAGTTTTTCAGTGCAACTCACTCATATACTATGTACTACACTGTCCGTTTCTTAAATTCTAAGTTTTTCAGTGCAACTCACTCATATACTATGTACTACACTGAGCGTTTCTTATATTCTAAGTTTTTCAGTGCAACTCACTCATATACTATGTACTACACTGTGCGTTTCTTATATTCTAAGTTTTTCAGTGCAACTCACTCATATACTATGTACTACACTGTGCGTTTCTTATATTCTAAGTTTTTCAGTGCAACTCACTCATATACTATGTACTACACTGTGCGTTTCTTATATTCTAAGTTTTTCAGTGCAACTCACTCATATACTATGTACTACACTGTGCGTTTCTTATATTCTAAGTTTTTCAGTGCAACTCACTCATATACTATGTACTACACTGTGCGTTTCTTATATTCTAAGTTTTTCAGTGCAACTCACTCATATACTATGTACTACACTGTGCGTTTCTTATATTCTAAGTTTTTCAGTGCAACTCACTCATATACTATGTACTACACTGTGCGTTTCTTATATTCTAAGTTTTTCAGTGCAACTCACTCATATACTATGTACTACACTGTGCATTTCGTGTAATGCGGGTTTTTCAGTAAATTCTAAGTTTTTCAGTGCAACTCACTCATATACTATGTACTACACTGTGCGTTTCTTATATTCTAAGTTTTTCAGTGCAACTCACTCATATACTATGTACTACACTGTGCGTTTCTTATATTCTAAGTTTTTCAGTGCAACTCACTCATATACTATGTACTACACTGTGCGTTTCTTATATTCTAAGTTTTTCAGTGCAACTCACTCATATACTATGTACTACACTGTGCGTTTCTTAAATTCTAAGTTTTTCAGTGCAACTCACTCATATACTATGTACTACACTGTGCGTTTCTTATATTCTAAATTTTTCAGTGCAACTCACTCATATACTATGTACTACACTGTGCGTTTCTTATATTCTAAGTTTTTCAGTGCAACTCACTCATATACTATGTACTACACTGTGCATTTCTTATATTCTAAGTTTTTCAGTGCAACTCACTCATATACTATGTACAACACTGTGCGTTTCTTATATTCTAAGTTTTTCAGTGCAACTCACTCATATACTATGTACTACAATGTCCGTTTCTTAAATTCTAAGTTTTTCAGTGCAACTCACTCATATACTATGTACTACACTGTGCGTTTCTTATATTCTAAGTTTTTCAGTGCAACTCACTCATATACTATGTACTACACTGTGCGTTTCTTATATTCTAAGTTTTTCAGTGCAACTCACTCATATACTATGTACTACACTGTGCGTTTCTTATATTCTAAGTTTTTCAGTGCAACTCACTCATATACTATGTACTACACTGTGCGTTTCTTATATTCTAAGTTTTTCAGGGCAACTCACTCATATACTATGTACTACACTGTGCATTTCGTGTAATGCGGGTTTTTCAGTAAATTCTAAGTTTTTTGGTGCAACTCACTCATATACTATGTACTACACTGTGCGTTTTTTATATTCTAAGTTTTTCAGTGCAACTCACTCATATACTATGTACTACCCTGTGCGTTTCTTATATTCTAAGTTTTTCAGTGCAACTCACTCATATACTATGTACTACACTGTGCGTTTCTTATATTCTAAGTTTTTCAGTGCAACTCACTCATATACTATGTACTACACTGTGCGTTTCTTATATTCTAAGTTTTTCAGTGCAACTCCCTCATATACTATGTACTACACTGTGCATTTCGTGTAATGCGGGTTTTTCAGTAAATTCTAAGTTTTTCAGTGCAACTCAGTCATATACTATGTACTACACTGTGCGTTTCTTATATTCTAAGTTTTTCAGTGCAACTCACTCATATACTATGTACTACACTGTGCGTTTCTTATATTCTAAGTTTTTCAGTGCAACTCACTCATATACTATGTACTACACTGTGCGTTTCTTATATTCTAAGTTTTTCAGTGCAACTCACTCATATACTATGTACTACACTGTGCTTTTCTTATATTCTAAGTTTTTCAGTGCAACTCACTCATATACTATGTACTACACTGTGCGTTTCTTATATTCTAAGTTTTTCAGTGCAACTCACTCATATACTATGTACTACACTGTGCGTTTCTTATATTCTAAGTTTTTCAGTGCAACTCACTCATATACTATGTACTACACTGTGCGTTTCTTAAATTCTAAGTTTTTCAGTGCAACTCACTCATATACTATGTACTACACTGTGCGTTTCTTATATTCTAAGTTTTTCAGTGCAACTCACTCATATACTATGTACTACACTGTGCATTTCGTGTAATGCGGGTTTTTCAGTAAATTCTAAGTTTTACAGTGCTACTCACTCATATACTATGTACTACACTGTGCGTTTCTTATATTCTAAGTTTTTCAGTGCAACTCACTCATATACTATGTACTACACTGTCCGTTTCTTAAATTCTAAGTTTTTCAGTGCAACTCACTCATATACTATGTACTACACTGAGCGTTTCTTATATTCTAAGTTTTTCAGTGCAACTCACTCATATACTATGTACTACACTGTGAGTTTCTTATATTCTAAGTTTTTCAGTGCAACTCACTCATATACTATGTACTACACTGTGCGTTTCTTATATTCTAAGTTTTTCAGTGCAACTCACTCATATACTATGTACTACACTGTGCGTTTCTTATATTCTAAGTTTTTCAGTGCAACTCACTCATATACTATGTACTACACTGTGCGTTTCTTATATTCTAAGTTTTTCAGTGCAACTCACTCATATACTATGTACTACACTGTGCGTTTCTTATATTCTAAGTTTTTCAGTGCAACTCACTCATATACTATGTACTACACTGTGCGTTTCTTATATTCTAAGTTTTTGAGTGCAACTCACTCATATACTATGTACTACACTGTGCGTTTCTTATATTCTAAGTTTTTCAGTGCAACTCACTCATATACTATGTACTACACTGTGCGTTTCTTATATTCTAAGTTTTTCAGTGCAACTCACTCATATACTATGTACTACACTGTGCGTTTCTTATATTCTAAGTTTTTCAGTGCAACTCACTCATATACTATGTACTACACTGTGCGTTTCTTATATTCTAAGTTTTTCAGTGCAACTCACTCATATACTATGTACTACACTGTGCGTTTCTTATATTCTAAGTTTTTCAGTGCAACTCACTCATATACTATGTACTACACTGTGCGTTTATTATATTCTAAGTTTTTCAGTGCAACTCACTCATATACTATGTACTACACTGTGCGTTTCTTAAATTCTAAGTTTTTCAGTGCAACTCACTCATATACTATGTACTACACTGTGCGTTTCTTATATTCTAAATTTTTCAGTGCAACTCACTCATATACTATGTACTACACTGTGCGTTTCTTATATTCTAAGTTTTTCAGTGCAACTCACTCATATACTATGTACTACACTGTGCGTTTCTTATATTCTAAGTTTTTCAGTGCAACTCACTCATATACTATGTACTACACTGTGCGTTTCTTATATTCTAAGTTTTTCAGTGCAACTCACTCATATACTATGTACTACACTGTGCGTTTCTTATATTCTAAGTTTTTCAGTGCAACTCACTCATATACTATGTACTACACTGTGCGTTTCTTATATTCTAAATTTTTCAGTGCAACTCACTCATATACTATATACTACACTGTGCGTTTCTTATATTCTAAGTTTTTCAGTGCAACTTACTCATATACTATGTACTACACTGTGCCTTTCTTATATTCTAAGTTTTTCAGTGCAACTCACTCATATACTATGTACTACACTGTGCGTTTCTTATATTCTAAGTTTTTCAGTGCAACTCACTCATATACTATGTACTACACTGTGCGTTTCTTATATTCTAAGTTTTTCAGTGCAACTCACTCATATACTATGTACTACACTGTGCGTTTCTTATATTCTAAGTTTTTCAGTGCAACTCACTCATATATTATGTACTACACTGTGCATTTCGTGTAATGCGGGTTTTTCAGTAAATTCTAAGTTTTTCAGTGCAACACACTCATATACTATGTACTACCCTGTGCGTTTCTTATATTCTAAGTTTTTCAGTGCAACTCACTCATATACTATGTACTACACTGTATATTTCGTGTAATGCGGGTTTTTCAGTAAATTCTAACTTTTACAGTGCAACTCACTCATATACTATGTACTACACTGTGCGTTTCTTATATTCTAAGTTTTTCAGTGCAACTCACTCATATACTATGTACTACACTGTGCGTTTCTTAAATTCTAAGTTTTTCAGTGCAACTCACTCATATACTATGTACTACACTGTGCGTTTCTTATATTCTAAATTTTTCAGTGCAACTCACTCATATACTATGTACTACACTGTGCGTTTCTTATATTCTAAGTTTTTCAGTGCAACTCACTCATATACTATGTACTACACTGTGCGTTTCTTATATTCTAAGTTTTTCAGTGCAACTCACTCATATACTATGTACTACACTGTGCGTTTCTTATATTCTAATTTTTTCAGTGCAACTCACTCAGATACTATGTACTACACTGTGCGTTTCTTATATTCTAAGTTTTTCAGTGCAACTCACTCATATACTATGTACTACACTGTGCGTTTCTTATATTCTAAGTTTTTCAGTGCAACTCACTCATATACTATGTACTACACTGTGCGTTTCTTATATTCTAAGTTTTTCAGTGCAACTCAAAAATATACTATGTACAACACTGTGCGTTTCTTATATTCTAAGTTTTTCAGTGCAACTCACTCATATACTATGTACTACAATGTCCGTTTCTTAAATTCTAAGTTTTTCAGTGCAACTCACTCATATACTATGTACTACACTGTGCGTTTCTTATATTCTAAGTTTTTCAGTGCAACTCACTCATATACTATGTACTACACTGTGCGTTTCTTATATTCTAAGTTTTTCAGTGCAACTCACTCATATACTATGTACTACACTGTGCGTTTCTTATATTCTAAGTTTTTCAGTGCAACTCACTCATATACTATGTACTACACTGTGCGTTTCTTATATTCTAAGTTTTTCAGTGCAACTCACTCATATACTATGTACTACACTGTGCATTTCGTGTAATGCGGGATTTTCAGTAAATTCTAAGTTTTTCAGTGCAACTCACTCATATACTATGTACTACACTGTGCGTTTTTTATATTCTAATTTTTCAGTGTAACTCACTCATATACTATGTACTACCCTGTGCGTTTCTTATATTCTAAGTTTTTCAGTGCAACTCACTCATATACTATGTACTACACTGTGCATTTCGTGTAATGCGGGTTTTTCAGTAAATTCTAAGTTTTTCAGTGCAACTCACTCATATACTATGTACTACACTGTGCGTTTCTTATATTCTAAGTTTTTCAGTGCAACTCACTCATATACTATGTACTACACTGTGCGTTTCTTATATTCTAAGTTTTTCAGTGCAACTCACTCATATACTATGTACTACACTGTGCGTTTCTTATATTCTAAGTTTTTCAGTGCAACTCACTCATATACTATGTACTACACTGTGCGTTTCTTAAATTCTATGTTTTTCAGTGCAACTCACTCATATACTATGTACTACACTGTGCGTTTCTTATATTCTAAGTTTTTCAGTGCAACTCACTCATATACTATGTACTACACTGTGCATTTCGTGTAATGCGGGTTTTTCAGTAAATTCTAAGTTTTACAGTGCAACTCACTCATATACTATGTACTACACTGTGCGTTTCTTATATTCTAAGTTTTTCAGTGCAACTCACTCATATACTATGTACTACACTGTCCGTTTCTTAAATTCTAAGTTTTTCAGTGCAACTCACTCATATACTATGTACTACACTGAGCGTTTCTTATATTCTAAGTTTTTCAGTGCAACTCACTCATATACTATGTACTACACTGTGCGTTTCTTATATTCTAAGTTTTTCAGTGCAACTCACTCATATACTATGTACTACACTGTGCGTTTCTTATATTCTAAGTTTTTCAGTGCAACTCACTCATATACTATGTACTACACTGTGCGTTTCTTATATTCTAAGTTTTTCAGTGCAACTCACTCATATACTATGTACTACACTGTGCGTTTCTTATATTCTAAGTTTTTCAGTGCAACTCACTCATATACTATGTACTACACTGTGCGTTTCTTATATTCTAAGTTTTTCAGTGCAACTCACTCATATACTATGTACTACACTGTGCGTTTCTTATATTCTAAGTTTTTCAGTGCAACTCACTCATATACTATGTACTACACTGTGCGTTTCTTATATTCTAAGTTTTTCAGTGCAACTCACTCATATACTATGTACTACACTGTGCATTTCGTGTAATGCGGGTTTTTCAGTAAATTCTAAGTTTTTCAGTGCAACTCACTCATATACTATGTACTACACTGTGCGTTTCTTATATTCTAAGTTTTTCAGTGCAACTCACTCATATACTATGTACTACACTGTGCGTTTCTTATATTCTAAGTTTTTCAGTGCAACTCACTCATATACTATGTACTACACTGTGCGTTTCTTATATTCTAAGTTTTTCAGTGCAACTCACTCATATACTATGTACTACACTGTGCGTTTCTTAAATTCTAAGTTTTTCAGTGCAACTCACTCATATACTATGTACTACACTGTGCGTTTCTTATATTCTAAATTTTTCAGTGCAACTCACTCATATACTATGTACTACACTGTGCGTTTCTTATATTCTAAGTTTTTCAGTGCAACTCACTCATATACTATGTACTACACTGTGCATTTCTTATATTCTAAGTTTTTCAGTGCAACTCACTCATATACTATGTACAACACTGTGCGTTTCTTATATTCTAAGTTTTTCAGTGCAACTCACTCATATACTATGTACTACAATGTCCGTTTCTTAAATTCTAAGTTTTTCAGTGCAACTCACTCATATACTATGTACTACACTGTGCGTTTCTTATATTCTAAGTTTTTCAGTGCAACTCACTCATATACTATGTACTACACTGTGCGTTTCTTATATTCTAAGTTTTTCAGTGCAACTCACTCATATACTATGTACTACACTGTGCGTTTCTTATATTCTAAGTTTTTCAGTGCAACTCACTCATATACTATGTACTACACTGTGCGTTTCTTATATTCTAAGTTTTTCAGGGCAACTCACTCATATACTATGTACTACACTGTGCATTTCGTGTAATGCGGGTTTTTCAGTAAATTCTAAGTTTTTTGGTGCAACTCACTCATATACTATGTACTACACTGTGCGTTTTTTATATTCTAAGTTTTTCAGTGCAACTCACTCATATACTATGTACTACCCTGTGCGTTTCTTATATTCTAAGTTTTTCAGTGCAACTCACTCATATACTATGTACTACACTGTGCGTTTCTTATATTCTAAGTTTTTCAGTGCAACTCACTCATATACTATGTACTACACTGTGCGTTTCTTATATTCTAAGTTTTTCAGTGCAACTCCCTCATATACTATGTACTACACTGTGCATTTCGTGTAATGCGGGTTTTTCAGTAAATTCTAAGTTTTTCAGTGCAACTCAGTCATATACTATGTACTACACTGTGCGTTTCTTATATTCTAAGTTTTTCAGTGCAACTCACTCATATACTATGTACTACACTGTGCGTTTCTTATATTCTAAGTTTTTCAGTGCAACTCACTCATATACTATGTACTACACTGTGCGTTTCTTATATTCTAAGTTTTTCAGTGCAACTCACTCATATACTATGTACTACACTGTGCTTTTCTTATATTCTAAGTTTTTCAGTGCAACTCACTCATATACTATGTACTACACTGTGCGTTTCTTATATTCTAAGTTTTTCAGTGCAACTCACTCATATACTATGTACTACACTGTGCGTTTCTTATATTCTAAGTTTTTCAGTGCAACTCACTCATATACTATGTACTACACTGTGCGTTTCTTAAATTCTAAGTTTTTCAGTGCAACTCACTCATATACTATGTACTACACTGTGCGTTTCTTATATTCTAAGTTTTTCAGTGCAACTCACTCATATACTATGTACTACACTGTGCATTTCGTGTAATGCGGGTTTTTCAGTAAATTCTAAGTTTTACAGTGCTACTCACTCATATACTATGTACTACACTGTGCGTTTCTTATATTCTAAGTTTTTCAGTGCAACTCACTCATATACTATGTACTACACTGTCCGTTTCTTAAATTCTAAGTTTTTCAGTGCAACTCACTCATATACTATGTACTACACTGAGCGTTTCTTATATTCTAAGTTTTTCAGTGCAACTCACTCATATACTATGTACTACACTGTGAGTTTCTTATATTCTAAGTTTTTCAGTGCAACTCACTCATATACTATGTACTACACTGTGCGTTTCTTATATTCTAAGTTTTTCAGTGCAACTCACTCATATACTATGTACTACACTGTGCGTTTCTTATATTCTAAGTTTTTCAGTGCAACTCACTCATATACTATGTACTACACTGTGCGTTTCTTATATTCTAAGTTTTTCAGTGCAACTCACTCATATACTATGTACTACACTGTGCGTTTCTTATATTCTAAGTTTTTCAGTGCAACTCACTCATATACTATGTACTACACTGTGCGTTTCTTATATTCTAAGTTTTTGAGTGCAACTCACTCATATACTATGTACTACACTGTGCGTTTCTTATATTCTAAGTTTTTCAGTGCAACTCACTCATATACTATGTACTACACTGTGCGTTTCTTATATTCTAAGTTTTTCAGTGCAACTCACTCATATACTATGTACTACACTGTGCGTTTCTTATATTCTAAGTTTTTCAGTGCAACTCACTCATATACTATGTACTACACTGTGCGTTTCTTATATTCTAAGTTTTTCAGTGCAACTCACTCATATACTATGTACTACACTGTGCGTTTCTTATATTCTAAGTTTTTCAGTGCAACTCACTCATATACTATGTACTACACTGTGCGTTTATTATATTCTAAGTTTTTCAGTGCAACTCACTCATATACTATGTACTACACTGTGCGTTTCTTAAATTCTAAGTTTTTCAGTGCAACTCACTCATATACTATGTACTACACTGTGCGTTTCTTATATTCTAAATTTTTCAGTGCAACTCACTCATATACTATGTACTACACTGTGCGTTTCTTATATTCTAAGTTTTTCAGTGCAACTCACTCATATACTATGTACTACACTGTGCGTTTCTTATATTCTAAGTTTTTCAGTGCAACTCACTCATATACTATGTACTACACTGTGCGTTTCTTATATTCTAAGTTTTTCAGTGCAACTCACTCATATACTATGTACTACACTGTGCGTTTCTTATATTCTAAGTTTTTCAGTGCAACTCACTCATATACTATGTACTACACTGTGCGTTTCTTATATTCTAAATTTTTCAGTGCAACTCACTCATATACTATATACTACACTGTGCGTTTCTTATATTCTAAGTTTTTCAGTGCAACTTACTCATATACTATGTACTACACTGTGCCTTTCTTATATTCTAAGTTTTTCAGTGCAACTCACTCATATACTATGTACTACACTGTGCGTTTCTTATATTCTAAGTTTTTCAGTGCAACTCACTCATATACTATGTACTACACTGTGCGTTTCTTATATTCTAAGTTTTTCAGTGCAACTCACTCATATACTATGTACTACACTGTGCGTTTCTTATATTCTAAGTTTTTCAGTGCAACTCACTCATATATTATGTACTACACTGTGCATTTCGTGTAATGCGGGTTTTTCAGTAAATTCTAAGTTTTTCAGTGCAACACACTCATATACTATGTACTACCCTGTGCGTTTCTTATATTCTAAGTTTTTCAGTGCAACTCACTCATATACTATGTACTACACTGTGTATTTCGTGTAATGCGGGTTTTTCAGTAAATTCTAACTTTTACAGTGCAACTCACTCATATACTATGTACTACACTGTGCGTTTCTTATATTCTAAGTTTTTCAGTGCAACTCACTCATATACTATGTACTACACTGTCCGTTTCTTAAATTCTAAGTTTTTCAGTGCAACTCACTCATATACTATGTACTACACTGTGCGTTTCTTATATTCTAAGTTTTTCAGTGCAACTCACTCATATACTATGTACTACACTGTGCGTTTCTTATATTCTAAGTTTTTCAGTGCAACTCACTCATATACTATGTACTACACTGTGCGTTTCTTATATTCTAAGTTTTTCAGTGCAACTCACTCATATACTATGTACTACACTGTGCGTTTCTTATATTCTAATTTTTTCAGTGCAACTCACTCAGATACTATGTACTACACTGTGCGTTTCTTATATTCTAAGTTTTTCAGTGCAACTCACTCATATACTATGTACTACACTGTGCGTTTCTTATATTCTAAGTTTTTCAGTGCAACTCACTCATATACTATGTACTACACTGTGCGTTTCTTATATTCTAAGTTTTTCAGTGCAACTCAAAAATATACTATGTACAACACTGTGCGTTTCTTATATTCTAAGTTTTTCAGTGCAACTCACTCATATACTATGTACTACAATGTCCGTTTCTTAAATTCTAAGTTTTTCAGTGCAACTCACTCATATACTATGTACTACACTGTGCGTTTCTTATATTCTAAGTTTTTCAGTGCAACTCACTCATATACTATGTACTACACTATGCGTTTCTTATATTCTAAGTTTTTCAGTGCAACTCACTCATATACTATGTACTACACTGTGCGTTTCTTATATTCTAAGTTTTTCAGTGCAACTCACTCATATACTATGTACTACACTGTGCGTTTCTTATATTCTAAGTTTTTCAGTGCAACTCACTCATATACTATGTACTACACTGTGCATTTCGTGTAATGCGGGATTTTCAGTAAATTCTAAGTTTTTCAGTGCAACTCACTCATATACTATGTACTACACTGTGCGTTTTTTATATTCTAATTTTTCAGTGCAACTCACTCATATACTATGTACTACCCTGTGCGTTTCTTATATTCTAAGTTTTTCAGTGCAACTCACTCATATACTATGTACTACACTGTGCATTTCGTGTAATGCGGGTTTTTCAGTAAATTCTAAGTTTTTCAGTGCAACTCACTCATATACTATGTACTACACTGTGCGTTTCTTATATTCTAAGTTTTTCAGTGCAACTCACTCATATACTATGTACTACACTGTGCGTTTCTTATATTCTAAGTTTTTCAGTGCAACTCACTCATATACTATGTACTACACTGTGCGTTTCTTATATTCTAAGTTTTTCAGTGCAACTCACTCATATACTATGTACTACACTGTGCGTTTCTTAAATTCTATGTTTTTCAGTGCAACTCACTCATATACTATGTACTACACTGTGCGTTTCTTATATTCTAAGTTTTTCAGTGCAACTCACTCATATACTATGTACTACACTGTGCATTTCGTGTAATGCGGGTTTTTCAGTAAATTCTAAGTTTTACAGTGCAACTCACTCATATACTATGTACTACACTGTGCGTTTCTTATATTCTAAGTTTTTCAGTGCAACTCACTCATATACTATGTACTACACTGTCCGTTTCTTAAATTCTAAGTTTTTCAGTGCAACTCACTCATATACTATGTACTACACTGAGCGTTTCTTATATTCTAAGTTTTTCAGTGCAACTCACTCATATACTATGTACTACACTGTGCGTTTCTTATATTCTAAGTTTTTCAGTGCAACTCACTCATATACTATGTACTACACTGTGCGTTTCTTATATTCTAAGTTTTTCAGTGCAACTCACTCATATACTATGTACTACACTGTGCGTTTCTTATATTCTAAGTTTTTCAGTGCAACTCACTCATATACTATGTACTACACTGTGCGTTTCTTATATTCTAAGTTTTTCAGTGCAACTCACTCATATACTATGTACTACACTGTGCGTTTCTTATATTCTAAGTTTTTCAGTGCAACTCACTCATATACTATGTACTACACTGTGCGTTTCTTATATTCTAAGTTTTTCAGTGCAACTCACTCATATACTATGTACTACACTGTGCGTTTCTTATATTCTAAGTTTTTCAGTGCAACTCACTCATATACTATGTACTACACTGTGCATTTCGTGTAATGCGGGTTTTTCAGTAAATTCTAAGTTTTTCAGTGCAACTCACTCATATACTATGTACTACACTGTGCGTTTCTTATATTCTAAGTTTTTCAGTGCAACTCACTCATATACTATGTACTACACTGTGCGTTTCTTATATTCTAAGTTTTTCAGTGCAACTCACTCATATACTATGTACTACACTGTGCGTTTCTTATATTCTAAGTTTTTCAGTGCAACTCACTCATATACTATGTACTACACTGTGCGTTTCTTAAATTCTAAGTTTTTCAGTGCAACTCACTCATATACTATGTACTACACTGTGCGTTTCTTATATTCTAAATTTTTCAGTGCAACTCACTCATATACTATGTACTACACTGTGCGTTTCTTATATTCTAAGTTTTTCAGTGCAACTCACTCATATACTATGTACTACACTGTGCGTTTCTTATATTCTAAGTTTTTCAGTGCAACTCACTCATATACCATGTACTACACTGTGCGTTTCTTATATTCTAAGTTTTTCAGTGCAACTCACTCATATACTATGTACTACACTGTGCGTTTCTTATATTCTAAGTTTTTCAGTGCAACTCACTCATATAATATGTACTACACTGTGCGTTTCTTATATTCTAAATTTTTCAGTGCAACTCACTCATATACTATATACTAAACTGTGCGTTTCTTATATTCTAAGTTTTTCAGTGCAACTCACTCATATACTATGTACTACACTGTGCGTTTCTTATATTCTAAGTTTTTCAGTGCAACTCACTCATATACTATGTACTACACTGTGCGTTGTGGAGCGCCGCTATCTCGTAAACATCCTGTGCTGAGTCATTTCCTCAGTACTATCTCGTAAACATCCTGTGCTGAGTCATTTCCTCAATAACAACTCGTAAACATCCTGTGCTGGAAATCCCCGCCCCGGGCAGCTCCGCCTCAGGGATGGGGCAATCAGTGTTGAGCCAATCATGGCTTGCCACGTCCGAGGCAGGGAGAATTTCTTATAAAAGGGAGGGGCTCGGATTGCCTGGGGTCTCCGGTTGTGAAGCTTATGCTCTCCCTCTCAAGACGCATAAAGCTTGCTGCAGAAGAACCCTATTGTGTGTGGTGTCCTCATTCGCGGGCGAATCAGCGAACACTCACATCTGGTGCCGATAACCCGGGAAAACAAAGAACATCGTGAGCACCGTCGGAGATCCCTCGGTGACGGGGAGGGTCCAGAACTGCAGGAACTACGTCTCGGAAAGGTATGCCTGAATTTTACCTGACCCTTTCGCACTCCCTTCAACTAACTGGGCCGTGGGAGGGATTGCCCGAGGCTTTAATTATCGTCCTCGTGGCCTTGGTTGTATGGTTCCTAGCCCTCTTCTTTTGTGAACATAGAAGGTTGTGTTAAATTGAAGTTCTTAATTGCAGTCTCCTTTAGAGTATCATGGGGGCTTCTCAATCAGTACAAACTTCATTAAAAGAACTTCTCAAAAGAAGGGACCTGAAGCTTGGGGATAGAGTTCTTCGCCGCTTTGTTGAGGAAGTTGATCGAGTAGCTCCCTGGTATGCGGTGTCAGGATCTCTGACACTGCCGTCATGGAATAAGCTAGGCAACGATCTAGAAACCTGTTCAGACCTCAGGTTGGGAGTTAAGGCCATATGGAAACTAGTTAAGAGTTGTCTTGAAGATGAGGCCTGTGAAGAGGAGCGAAAGAAAGGGCAAAAGGTTTTAGAAGCTATGCAGGAAGGTATGTCAGAATCCGAGCGTAGTGAGAGGATGGGTGTGCGCACAAAAACCGTAAAAAAGGCAAAAAAGGGAAGTGAAAAAGGACCTCCCGGGAGAAATAGAAAGGGAGAGAAGGGGAGCAGCAAGCCCGGGTTATATCCGACCCGAGAACTGGCTGCCCTCCACCTAAGAGATACCTCGGATTCTTCCGAAACCGAGGACAGTAAACTGACCTCGGAGGAAGAGGGCGAGTTAGAAGAAGAAGCAGTTAGATATAAAGGAGAAAGGTATCACCCAGATGAAGGCGGGCGACCTAAGTCAAGTAAGCCCGCGTCCGGTGTCTCCTCTAAGGATAGGAGATTGTTGGCTGCCGCCATTCCCTCCGCTCCCCCACCTTATGAGGCCCGGTCATCCACAACTTCCTTTTTTCCCCAAAAGATCCTCCGCAAGCTACAATTAGCGTTTCCTGTTTATGAACAAGAAGGGGGGAGAATCTACGCTCCTGTAGACTATAGTCAGATAAAAGATCTTGCAGAATCAGTAAGAAAATATGGTCCCAATGCTAATTTTACTGTTATGATTCTTGAAAGAATGGCACAAACTGCCATGACACCTAGTGATTGGCAAATGGTGGTTAAGGCCGCCTTGCCTACCATGGGACAATACATAGAATGGAAAGCCTTGTGGCATGAGGCAGCCCAGTCCCAGGCCAGGGCCAACGCAATAGCCCTTACGCAAGAGCAGCGGGATTGGACATTTGACCTTTTAACAGGCCAAGGCCCGTGGGCCGCAGATCAAATTAATTACCATTGGGGGGCGTACGCCCAGATTTCCAGCACAGCCATAGGGGCCTGGAAGTCACTTAATCACAAGGGAGAAACCACCAATCAGCTTACAAAAATTGTTCAAGGGCCCCAGGAGCCCTTTGCCGACTTCGTCGCACGCATGGTGGAGGCGGCAGGAAAAATCTTTGGGGACCCAGAGGGGATAGGACCCTTTATTGAGCAACTGATTTTTGAACAAGCCACCCAGGAATGCAGGAATGCCATTGCTCCTAGAAAATCAAAAGGGTTGCAAGAATGGCTAAGAGTGTGTAGAGAGCTTGGAGGTCCACTTAGCAATACTGGCCTCGCGGCCGCCATCATGTTAGCACAAAAGCATCCTCCACAAAAGAAGACCGGTGAACGGACCTGTTTTAATTGTGGTAAGCCTGGACATTTCAAAAGAGATTGCAAAGCCCCAGACAAGAAAGGGGGGGTCTTGACCCTCTGCACGAGGTGTGGTAAAGGGTACCACAGAGCAGATCAATGTCGCTCAGTGCGAGATATACAGGGAAGGCTTTTGCCTCCATTAAATGTTCCTGCTCCCAATGTGTCAAAAAACGGGTCACTGGGCCCACGGTCCCAGGGCCCTCAAAGATATGGGAACCGGTTTGTCAGAACATCCGGGAGGGCGGAAGAAGCGACCCAGGAAGACCCACAAGGGTGGACCTGCGTGCCGCCTCCGACCTCCTACTAATGCCCCAAATGAGTATCCAACCAGTACCTATAGAGCCAATGTCACCTTTGCCCCCTGGGACCATGGGCCTTATCCTCGGACGAGGATCACTCACCTTACGGGGCCTAGTGGTCCATCCTGGGGTTGTTGACCATCTACACTCCCCCGAAATACAGGTCTTATGTTCCAGCCCCAGGGGCGTGTTTTCCATCAGTGCAGGAGATAGGATAGCTCAATTGCTGCTCCTCCCCGACACCCTCTGGGAGGGCTCCCCAGGCCCCAGTCCCAAAACGATGGGGTCGTCAGGAACTGATTCAGCCTACCTTGTTGTATCCCTGAATGAAAGGCCCAAACTCTGCCTCGAAGTAAATGGAAAAAGGTTTGAAGGTATTCTTGATACCGGGGCAGACAAAAGCATTATATCCACGCACTGGTGGCCAAAAGCTTGGCCCACTACAAAATCGTCCCACTCTCTACAAGGTCTGGGATATCATTCATGCCCTGCCATAAGCTCAATGAGTTTGACCTGGAAGGCTCCTGAGGGACAAAAGGGTAAATTCGAACCTTATGTGCTCCCGCTCCCAGTAAACCTTTGGGGGAGAGACATTATGCAACATTTGGGCCTAACCCTGTCCAATGAAAAAATCGTGTCGGAGGAAGGGTTGAACAAGGCAAAAAACATGATGCTATAATTTCACATATGCCGCTAATCTTTCTAAGAGTTTGTCCCAACAGCTGCTATATAATTGGACGTCTGATTTTGATCAAACCCTCCAGAAACTTAGATTGGCCATCGTCTAAATCAATTCCACCAGACTTGACCTCTCCTTGACCGAAGGCTTTTCGTCATGGATTTCTTCTGCTGTTTCTTATTTTAAGGAATGGGTGGGGGTGGGTTTGTTTGGAATTCTCCTTTGCTTCGGATCGGTATCTAGCTTATGGTTAATTTGCAAATTATATAAGAAAAATAATAGAGACAAAATCATGATATCCCAGGCGCTTGCTGCCTTGGAGCAGGGGCAATCTGCACAGGTATGGTTGGCGGCGCTTAAACAAAATCGATTTGCACCACTGGTCGCTGGCTGCCCGCGCTTTAGCGGGTGAGCTTCAGCAGCCCTAGAGGATTGTAGAGCAATGCATCGCACAGGTGGTCCCCCCGTCCCACCTGGGGAATATGCCGTCTAGTGGGGGTTTCCTGCCCTAGTCTTCCCCTCCTCGAAAAAATGGCAGAGGGACAGGTCGGAGCAACTTCGGGTCCCACTCAAGCCTAGTTGTTGCTTGCGGACATAGTTCTTACATCTCTGAGTAAGAGGATTCGGCCAATGTTCCCGTCCTCTCATACTGGGTGTCCAGTTGGTTTTATTAGACAAAAAAGGGGGAGATGTGGAGCGCCGCTATCTCGTAAACATCCTGTGCTGAGTCATTTCCTCAGTACTATCTCGTAAACATCCTGTGCTGAGTCATTTCCTCAATAACAACTCGTAAACATCCTGTGCTGGAAATCCCCGCCCCGGGCAGCTCCGCCTCAGGGATGGGGCAATCAGTGTTGAGCCAATCATGGCTTGCCACGTCCGAGGCAGGGAGAATTTCTTATAAAAGGGAGGGGCTCGGATTGCCTGGGGTCTCCGGTTGTGAAGCTTATGCTCTCCCTCTCAAGACGCATAAAGCTTGCTGCAGAAGAACCCTATTGTGTGTGGTGTCCTCATTCGCGGGCGAATCAGCGAACACTCACAGTGCGTTTCTTATATTCTAAGTTTTTCAGTGCAACTCACTCATATACTATGTACTACACTGTGCGTTTCTTATATTCTAAGTTTTTCAGTGCAACTCACTCATATACTATGTACTACACTGTGCGTTTCTTATATTCTAAGTTTGTCAGTGCAACTCACTCATATACTATGTACTACACTGTGCGTTTCTTATATTCTAAGTTTTTCAGTGCAACTCACTCATATACTATGTACTACACTGTGCATTTCGTGTAATGCGGGTTTTTCAGTAAATTCTAAGTTTTTCAGTGCAACTCACTCATATACTATGTACTACACTGTGCGTTTCTTATATTCTAAGTTTTTCAGTGCAACTCACTCATATACTATGTACTACCCTGTGCGTTTCTTATATTCTAAGTTTTTCAGTGCAACTCACTCATATACTATGTACTACACTGTGCGTTTCTTATATTCTAAGTTTTTCAGTGCAACTCACTCATATACTATGTACTACACTGTGCGTTTCTTATATTCTAAGTTTTTCAGTGCAACTCACTCATATACTATGTACTACACTGTGCATTTCGTGTAATGCGGGTTTTTCAGTAAATTCTAAGTTTTTCAGTGCAACTCACTCATATACTATGTACTACACTGTGCGTTTCTTATATTCTAAGTTTTTCAGTGCAACTCACTCATATACTATGTACTACACTGTGCGTTTCTTATATTCTAAGTTTTTCAGTGCAACTCACTCATATACTATGTACTACACTGTGCGTTTCTTATATTCTAAGTTTGTCAGTGCAACTCACTCATATACTATGTACTACACTGTGCATTTCGTGTAATGCGGGTTTTTCAGTAAATTCTAAGTTTTTCAGTGCAACTCACTCATATACTATGTACTACACTGTGCGTTTCTTATATTCTAAGTTTTTCAGTGCAACTCACTCATATACTATGTACTACCCTGTGCGTTTCTTATATTCTAAGTTTTTCAGTGCAACTCACTCATATACTATGTACTACACTGTGCGTTTCTTATATTATAAGTTTTTCAGTGCAACTCACTCATATACTATGTACTACACTGTGCGTTTCTTATATTCTAAGTTTTTCAGTGCAACTCACTCATATACTATGTACTACACTGTGCATTTCGTGTAATGCGGGTTTTTCAGTAAATTCTAAGTTTTTCAGTGCAACTCACTCATATACTATGTACTACACTGTGCGTTTCTTATATTCTAAGTTTTTCAGTGCAACTCACTCATATACTATGTACTACACTGTGCGTTTCTTATATTCTAAGTTTTTCAGTGCAACTCACTCATATACTATGTACTACACTGTGCGTTTCTTATATTCTAAGTTTTTCAGTGCAACTCACTCATATACTATGTACTACACTGTGCGTTTCTTATATTCTAAGTTTTTCAGTGCAACTCACTCAGATACTATGTACTACACTGTGCGTTTCTTATATTCTAAGTTTTTCAGTGCAACTCACTCATATACTATGTACTACACTGTGCGTTTCTTATATTCTAAGTTTTTCAGTGCAACTCACTCATATACTATGTACTACACTGTGCATTTCGTGTAATGCGGGTTTTTCAGTAAATTCTAAGTTTTTCAGTGCAACTCACTCATATACTATGTACTACACTGTGCGTTTCTTATATTCTAAGTTTTTCAGTGCAACTCACTCATATACTATGTACTACACTGTGCGTTTCTTATATTCTAAGTTTTTCAGTGCAACTCACTCATATACTATGTACTACACTGTGCGTTTCTTATATTCTAAGTTTTTCAGTGCAACTCACTCATATACTATGTACTACACTGTGCGTTTCTTAAATTCTAAGTTTTTCAGTGCAACTCACTCATATACTATGTACTACCCTGTGCGTTTCTTATATTCTAAGTTTTTCAGTGCAACTCACTCATATACTATGTACTACACTGTGCGTTTCTTATATTCTAAGTTTTTCAGTGCAACTCACTCATATACTATGTACTACACTGTGCGTTTCTTATATTCTAAGTTTTTCAGTGCAACTCACTCATATACTATGTACTACACTGTGCATTTCGTGTAATGCGGGTTTTTCAGTAAATTCTAAGTTTTTCAGTGCAACTCACTCATATACTATGTACTACACTGTGCGTTTCTTATATTCTAAGTTTTTCAGTGCAACTCACTCATATACTATGTACTACACTGTGCGTTTCTTATATTCTAAGTTTTTCAGTGCAACTCACTCATATACTATGTACTACACTGTGCGTTTCTTATATTCTAAGTTTTTCAGTGCAACTCACTCATATACTATGTACTACACTGTGCGTTTCTTATATTCTAAGTTTTTCAGTGCAACTCACTCAGATACTATGTACTACACTGTGCGTTTCTTATATTCTAAGTTTTTCAGTGCAACTCACTCATATACTATGTACTACACTGTGCGTTTCTTATATTCTAAGTTTTTCAGTGCAACTCACTCATATACTATGTACTACACTGTGCATTTCGTGTAATGCGGGTTTTTCAGTAAATTCTAAGTTTTTCAGTGCAACTCACTCATATACTATGTACTACACTGTGCGTTTCTTATATTCTAAGTTTTTCAGTGCAACTCACTCATATACTATGTACTACACTGTGCGTTTCTTATATTCTAAGTTTTTCAGTGCAACTCACTCATATACTATGTACTACACTGTGCGTTTCTTATATTCTAAGTTTTTCAGTGCAACTCACTCATATACTATGTACTACACTGTGCGTTTCTTAAATTCTAAGTTTTTCAGTGCAACTCACTCATATACTATGTACTACACTGTGCGTTTCTTATATTCTAAATTTTTCAGTGCAACTCACTCATATACTATGTACTACACTGTGCGTTTCTTATATTCTAAGTTTTTCAGTGCAACTCACTCATATACTATGTACTACACTGTGCGTTTCTTATATTCTAAGTTTTTCAGTGCAACTCACTCATATACTATGTACTACACTGTGCGTTTCTTATATTCTAAGTTTTTCAGTGCAACTCACTCATATACTATGTACTACACTGTGCGTTTCTTATATTCTAAGTTTTTCAGTGCAACTCACTCATATACTATGTACTACACTGTGCGTTTCTTATATTCTAAATTTTTCAGTGCAACTCACTCATATACTATGTACTACACTGTGCGTTTCTTATATTCTAAGTTTTTCAGTGCAACTCACTCATATACTATGTACTACACTGTGCGTTTCTTATATTCTAAGTTTTTCAGTGCAACTCACTCATATACTATGTACTACACTGTACGTTTCTTATATTCTAAGTTTTTCAGTGCAACTCACTCATATACTATGTACTACACTGTGCGTTTCGTGTAATCCGGGTTTTTCAGTAAATTCTAAGTTTTTCAGTGCAACTCACTCATATACTATGTACTACACTGTGCGTTTTTTATATTCTAATTTTTCAGTGCAACTCACTCATATACTATGTACTACCCTGTGCGTTTCTTATATTCTAAGTTTTTCAGTGCAACTCAATCATATACTATGTACTACACTGTGCGTTTCTTATATTCTAAGTTTTTCAGTGCAACTCACTCATATACTATGTACTACACTGTGCGTTTCTTATATTCTAAGTTTTTCAGTGCAACTCACTCATATACTATGTACTACACTGTGCATTTCGTGTAATGCGGGTTTTTCAGTAAATTCTAAGTTTTTCAGTGCAACTCACTCATATACTATGTACTACACTGTGCGTTTCTTATATTCTAAGTTTTTCAGTGCAACTCACTCATATACTATGTACTACACTGTGCGTTTCTTATATTCTAAGTTTTTCAGTGCAACTCACTCATATACTATGTACTACACTGTGCGTTTCTTATATTCTAAGTTTTTCAGTGCAACTCACTCATATACTATGTACTACACTGTGCGTTTCTTATATTCTAAGTTTTTCAGTGCAACTCACTCATATACTATGTACTACACTGTGCGTTTCTTATATTCTAAGTTTTTCAGTGCAACTCACTCATATACTATGTACTACACTGTGCGTTTCTTATATTCTAAGTTTTTCAGTGCAACTCACTCATATACTATGTACTACACTGTGCGTTTCTTAAATTCTAAGTTTTTCAGTGCAACTCACTCATATACTATGTACTACACTGTGCGTTTCTTATATTCTAAGTTTTTCAGTGCAACTCACTCATATACTATGTACTACACTGTGCATTTCGTGTAATGCGGGTTTTTCAGATAATTCTAAGTTTTACAGTGCAACTCACTCATATACTATGTACTACACTGTGCGTTTCTTATATTCTAAGTTTTTCAGTGCAACTCACTCATATACTATGTACTACACTGTCCGTTTCTTAAATTCTAAGTTTTTATGTGCAACTCACTCATATACTATGTACTACACTGAGCGTTTCTTATATTCTAAGTTTTTCAGTGCAACTCACTCATATACTATGTACTACACTGTGCGTTTCTTATATTCTAAGTTTTTCAGTGCAACTCACTCATATACTATGTACTACACTGTGCGTTTCTTATATTCTAAGTTTTTCAGTGCAACTCACTCATATACTATGTACTACACTGTGCGTTTCTTATATTCTAAGTTTTTCAGTGCAACTCACTCATATACTATGTACTACACTGTGCGTTTCTTATATTCTAAGTTTTTCAGTGCAACTCACTCATATACTATGTACTACACTGTGCGTTTCTTATATTCTAAGTTTTTCAGTGCAACTCACTCATATACTATGTACTACACTGTGCGTTTCTTATATTCTAAGTTTTTCAGTGCAACTCACTCATATACTATGTACTACACTGTGCGTTTCTTATATTCTAAGTTTTTCAGTGCAACTCACTCATATACTATGTACTACACTGTGCGTTTCTTAAATTCTAAGTTTTTCAGTGCAACTCACTCATATACTATGTACTACACTGTGCGTTTCTTATATTCTAAGTTTTTCAGTGCAACTCACTCATATACTATGTACTACACTGTACGTTTCTTATATTCTAAGTTTTTCAGTGCAACTCACTCATATACTATGTACTACACTGTGCGTTTCGTGTAATCCGGGTTTTTCAGTAAATTCTAAGTTTTTCAGTGCAACTCACTCATATACTATGTACTACACTGTGCGTTTTTTATATTCTAATTTTTCAGTGCAACTCACTCATATACTATGTACTACCCTGTGCGTTTCTTATATTCTAAGTTTTTCAGTGCAACTCAATCATATACTATGTACTACACTGTGCGTTTCTTATATTCTAAGTTTTTCAGTGCAACTCACTCATATACTATGTACTACACTGTGCGTTTCTTATATTCTAAGTTTTTCAGTGCAACTCACTCATATACTATGTACTACACTGTGCATTTCGTGTAATGCGGGTTTTTCAGTAAATTCTAAGTTTTTCAGTGCAACTCACTCATATACTATGTACTACACTGTGCGTTTTTTATATTCTAAGTTTTTCAGTGCAACTCACTCATATACTATGTACTACACTGTGCGTTTCTTATATTCTAAGTTTTTCAGTGCAACTCACTCATATACTATGTACTACACTGTGCGTTTCTTATATTCTAAGTTTTTCAGTGCAACTCACTCATATACTATGTACTACACTGTGCGTTTCTTATATTCTAAGTTTTTCAGTGCAACTCACTCATATACTATGTACTACACTGTGCGTTTCTTATATTCTAAGTTTTTCAGTGCAACTCACTCATATACTATGTACTACACTGTGCGTTTCTTATATTCTAAGTTTTTCAGTGCAACTCACTCATATACTATGTACTACACTGTGCGTTTCTTAAATTCTAAGTTTTTCAGTGCAACTCACTCATATACTATGTACTACACTGTGCGTTTCTTATATTCTAAGTTTTTCAGTGCAACTCACTCATATACTATGTACTACACTGTGCATTTCGTGTAATGCGGGTTTTTCAGATAATTCTAAGTTTTACAGTGCAACTCACTCATATACTATGTACTACACTGTGCGTTTCTTATATTCTAAGTTTTTCAGTGCAACTCACTCATATACTATGTACTACACTGTCCGTTTCTTAAATTCTAAGTTTTTATGTGCAACTCACTCATATACTATGTACTACACTGAGCGTTTCTTATATTCTAAGTTTTTCAGTGCAACTCACTCATATACTATGTACTACACTGTGCGTTTCTTATATTCTAAGTTTTTCAGTGCAACTCACTCATATACTATGTACTACACTGTGCGTTTCTTATATTCTAAGTTTTTCAGTGCAACTCACTCATATACTATGTACTACACTGTGCGTTTCTTATATTCTAAGTTTTTCAGTGCAACTCACTCATATACTATGTACTACACTGTGCGTTTCTTATATTCTAAGTTTTTCAGTGCAACTCACTCATATACTATGTACTACACTGTGCGTTTCTTATATTCTAAGTTTTTCAGTGCAACTCACTCATATACTATGTACTACACTGTGCGTTTCTTATATTGTAAGTTTTTCAGTGCAACTCACTCATATACTATGTACTACACTGTGCGTTTCTTATATTCTAAGTTTTTCAGTGCAACTCACTCATATACTATGTACTACACTGTGCATTTTGTGTAATGCGGGTTTTTCAGTAAATTCTAAGTTTTTCAGTGCAACTCACTCATATACTATGTACTACACTGTGCGTTTCTTATATTCTAAGTTTTTCAGTGCAACTCACTCATATACTATGTACTACACTGTGCGTTTCTTATATTCTAAGTTTTTCAGTGCAACTCACTCATATACTATGTACTACACTGTGCGTTTCTTATATTCTAAGTTTTTCAGTGCAACTCACTCATATACTATGTACTACACTGTGCGTTTCTTAAATTCTAAGTTTTTCAGTGCAACTCACTCATATACTATGTACTACACTGTGCGTTTCTTATATTCTAAATTTTTCAGTGCAACTCACTCATATACTATGTACTACACTGTGCGTTTCTTATATTCTAAGTTTTTCAGTGCAACTCACTCATATACTATGTACTACACTGTGCGTTTCTTATATTCTAAGTTTTTCAGTGCAACTCACTCATATACTATGTACTACACTGTGCGTTTCTTATATTCTAAGTTTTTCAGTGCAACTCACTCATATACTATGTACTACACTGTGCGTTTCTTATATTCTAAGTTTTTCAGTGCAACTCACTCATATACTATGTACTACACTGTGCGTTTCTTATATTCTAAATTTTTCAGTGCAACTCACTCATATACTATGTACTACACTGTGCGTTTCTTATATTCTAAGTTTTTCAGTGCAACTCACTCATATACTATGTACTACACTGTGCGTTTCTTATATTCTAAGTTTTTCAGTGCAACTCACTCATATACTATGTACTACACTGTACGTTTCTTATATTCTAAGTTTTTCAGTGCAACTCACTCATATACTATGTACTACACTGTGCGTTTCTTATATTCTAAGTTTTTCAGTGCAACTCACTCATATACTATGTACTACACTGTGCATTTCGTGTAATCCGGGTTTTTCAGTAAATTCTAAGTTTTTCAGTGCAACTCACTCATATACTATGTACTACACTGTGCGTTTTTTATATTCTAATTTTTCAGTGCAACTCACTCATATACTATGTACTACCCTGTGCGTTTCTTATATTCTAAGTTTTTCAGTGCAACTCAATCATATACTATGTACTACACTGTGCGTTTCTTATATTCTAAGTTTTTCAGTGCAACTCACTCATATACTATGTACTACACTGTGCGTTTCTTATATTCTAAGTTTTTCAGTGCAACTCACTCATATACTATGTACTACACTGTGCATTTCGTGTAATGCGGGTTTTTCAGTAAATTCTAAGTTTTTCAGTGCAACTCACTCATATACTATGTACTACACTGTGCGTTTCTTATATTCTAAGTTTTTCAGTGCAACTCACTCATATACTATGTACTACACTGTGCGTTTCTTATATTCTAAGTTTTTCAGTGCAACTCACTCATATACTATGTACTACACTGTGCGTTTCTTATATTCTAAGTTTTTCAGTGCAACTCACTCATATACTATGTACTACACTGTGCGTTTCTTATATTCTAAGTTTTTCAGTGCAACTCACTCATATACTATGTACTACACTGTGCGTTTCTTATATTCTAAGTTTTTCAGTGCAACTCACTCATATACTATGTACTACACTGTGCGTTTCTTATATTCTAAGTTTTTCAGTGCAACTCACTCATATACTATGTACTACACTGTGCGTTTCTTAAATTCTAAGTTTTTCAGTGCAACTCACTCATATACTATGTACTACACTGTGCGTTTCTTATATTCTAAGTTTTTCAGTGCAACTCACTCATATACTATGTACTACACTGTGCATTTCGTGTAATGCGGGTTTTTCAGATAATTCTAAGTTTTACAGTGCAACTCACTCATATACTATGTACTACACTGTGCGTTTCTTATATTCTAAGTTTTTCAGTGCAACTCACTCATATACTATGTACTACACTGTCCGTTTCTTAAATTCTAAGTTTTTATGTGCAACTCACTCATATACTATGTACTACACTGAGCGTTTCTTATATTCTAAGTTTTTCAGTGCAACTCACTCATATACTATGTACTACACTGTGCGTTTCTTATATTCTAAGTTTTTCAGTGCAACTCACTCATATACTATGTACTACACTGTGCGTTTCTTATATTCTAAGTTTTTCAGTGCAACTCACTCATATACTATGTACTACACTGTGCGTTTCTTATATTCTAAGTTTTTCAGTGCAACTCACTCATATACTATGTACTACACTGTGCGTTTCTTATATTCTAAGTTTTTCAGTGCAACTCACTCATATACTATGTACTACACTGTGCGTTTCTTATATTCTAAGTTTTTCAGTGCAACTCACTCATATACTATGTACTACACTGTGCGTTTCTTATATTGTAAGTTTTTCAGTGCAACTCACTCATATACTATGTACTACACTGTGCGTTTCTTATATTCTAAGTTTTTCGGTGCAACTCACTCATATACTATGTACTACACTGTGCATTTCGTGTAATGCGGGTTTTTCAGTAAATTCTAAGTTTTTCAGTGCAACTCACTCATATACTATGTACTACACTGTGCGTTTCTTATATTCTAAGTTTTTCAGTGCAACTCACTCATATACTATGTACTACACTGTGCGTTTCTTATATTCTAAGTTTTTCAGTGCAACTCACTCATATACTATGTACTACACTGTGCGTTTCTTATATTCTAAGTTTTTCAGTGCAACTCACTCATATACTATGTACTACACTGTGCGTTTCTTATATTCTAAGTTTTTCAGTGCAACTCACTCATATACTATGTACTACACTGTGCATTTCGTGTAATGCGGGTTTTTCAGTAAATTCTAAGTTTTTCAGTGCAACTCACTCATATACTATGTACTACACTGTGCGTTTCTTATATTCTAAGTTTTTCAGTGCAACTCACTCATATACTATGTACTACACTGTGCGTTTCTTATATTCTAAGTTTTTCAGTGCAACTCACTCATATACTATGTACTACACTGTGCGTTTCTTATATTCTAAGTTTTTCAGTGCAACTCACTCATATACTATGTACTACACTGTACGTTTCTTAAATTCTAAGTTTTTCAGTGCAACTCACTCATATACTATGTACTACACTGTGCGTTTCTTATATTCTAAATTTTTCAGTGCAACTCACTCATATACTATGTACTACACTGTGTGTTTCTTATATTCTAAGTTTTTCAGTGCAACTCACTCATATACTATGTACTACACTGTGCGTTTCTTAAATTCTAAGTTTTTCAGTGCAACTCACTCATATACTATGTACTACACTGTGCGTTTCTTATATTCTAAATTTTTCAGTGCAACTCACTCATATACTATGTACTACACTGTGCGTTTCTTATATTCTAAGTTTTTCAGTGCAACTCACTCATATACTATGTACTACACTGTGCGTTTCTTATATTCTAAGTTTTTCAGTGCAACTCATATACTATGTACTACACTGTGCGTTTCTTATATTCTAAGTTTTTCAGTGCAACTCACTCATATACTATGTACTACACTGTGCGTTTCTTATATTCTAAGTTTTTCAGTGCAACTCACTCATATACTATGTACTACACTGTGCGTTTCTTATATTCTAAATTTTTCAGTGCAACTCGCTCATATACTATATACTACACTGTGCGTTTCTTATATTCTAAGTTTTTCAGTGCAACTCGCTCATATACTATGTACTACACTGTGCGTTTCTTATATTCTAAGTTTTTCAGTGCAACTCACTCATATACTATGTACTACACTGTGCGTTCCTTATATTCTAAGTTTTTCAGTGCAACTCACTCATATACTATGTACTACACTGTGCGTTTCTTATATTCTAAGTTTTTCAGTGCAACTCACTCATATACTATGTAATACACTGTGCGTTTCTTATATTTTAAGTTTTTCAGTGCAACTCACTCATATACTATGTACTACACTGTGCGTTTCTTATATTCTAAGTTTTTCAGTGCAACTCACTCATATACTATGTACTACACTGTGCATTTCGTGTAATGCGGGTTTTTCAGTAAATTCTAAGTTTTTCAGTGCAACTCACTCATATACTATGTACTACACTGTGCGTTTCTTATATTCTAAGTTTTTCAGTGCAACTCACTCATATACTATGTACTACCCTGTGCGTTTCTTATATTCTAAGTTTTTCAGTGCAACTCACTCATATACTATGTACTACACTGTGCGTTTCTTATATTCTAAGTTTTTCAGTGCAACTCACTCATATACTATGTACTACACTGTGCGTTTCTTATATTCTAAGTTTTTCAGTGCAACTCACTCATATACTATGTACTACACTGTGCATTTCGTGTAATGCGGGTTTTTCAGTAAATTCTAAGTTTTTCAGTGCAACTCACTCATATACTATGTACTACACTGTGCGTTTCTTATATTCTAAGTTTTTCAGTGCAACTCACTCATATACTATGTACTACACTGTGCGTTTCTTATATTCTAAGTTTTTCAGTGCAACTCACTCATATACTATGTACTACACTGTGCGTTTCTTATATTCTAAGTTTTTCAGTGCAACTCACTCATATACTATGTACTACACTGTGCGTTTCTTATATTCTAAGTTTTTCAGTGCAACTCACTCATATACTATGTACTACACTGTGCGTTTCTTATATTCTAAGTTTTTCAGTGCAACTCACTCATATACTATGTACTACACTGTGCGTTTCTTATATTCTAAGTTTTTCAGTGCAACTCACTCATATACTATGTACTACACTGTGCATTTCGTGTAATGCGGGTTTTTCAATAAATTCTAAGTTTTTCAGTGCAACTCACTCATATACTATGTACTACACTGTGCGTTTCTTATATTCTAAGTTTTTCAGTGCAACTCACTCATATACTATGTACTACACTGTGCGTTTCTTATATTCTAAGTTTTTCAGTGCAACTCACTCATATACTATGTACTACACTGTGCGTTTCTTATATTCTAAGTTTTTCAGTGCAACTCACTCATATACTATGTACTACACTGTGCATTTCGTGTAATGCGGGTTTTTCAGTAAATTCTAAGTTTTTCAGTGCAACTCACTCATATACTATGTACTACACTGTGCGTTTCTTATATTCTAAGTTTTTCAGTGCAACTCACTCATATACTATGTACTACACTGTGCGTTTCTTATATTCTAAGTTTTTCAGTGCAACTCACTCATATACTATGTACTACACTGTGCGTTTCTTATATTCTAAGTTTTTCAGTGCAACTCACTCATATACTATGTACTACACTGTACGTTTCTTAAATTCTAAGTTTTTCAGTGCAACTCACTCATATACTATGTACTACACTGTGCGTTTCTTATATTCTAAATTTTTCAGTGCAACTCACTCATATACTATGTACTACACTGTGCGTTTCTTATATTCTAAGTTTTTCAGTGCAACTCACTCATATACTATGTACTACACTGTGCGTTTCTTAAATTCTAAGTTTTTCAGTGCAACTCACTCATATACTATGTACTACACTGTGCGTTTCTTATATTCTAAATTTTTCAGTGCAACTCACTCATATACTATGTACTACACTGTGCGTTTCTTATATTCTAAGTTTTTCAGTGCAACTCACTCATATACTATGTACTACACTGTGCGTTTCTTATATTCTAAGTTTTTCAGTGCAACTCACTCATATACTATGTACTACACTGTGCGTTTCTTATATTCTAAGTTTTTCAGTGCAACTCACTCATATACTATGTACTACACTGTGCGTTTCTTATATTCTAAGTTTTTCAGTGCAACTCACTCATATACTATGTACTACACTGTGCGTTTCTTATATTCTAAATTTTTCAGTGCAACTCGCTCATATACTATATACTACACTGTGCGTTTCTTATATTCTAAGTTTTTCAGTGCAACTCGCTCATATACTATGTACTACACTGTGCGTTTCTTATATTCTAAGTTTTTCAGTGCAACTCACTCATATACTATGTACTACACTGTGCGTTCCTTATATTCTAAGTTTTTCAGTGCAACTCACTCATATACTATGTACTACACTGTGCGTTTCTTATATTCTAAGTTTTTCAGTGCAACTCACTCATATACTATGTAATACACTGTGCGTTTCTTATATTCCAAGTTTTTCAGTGCAACTCACTCATATACTATGTACTACACTGTGCGTTTCTTATATTCTAAGTTTTTCAGTGCAACTCACTCATATACTATGTACTACACTGTGCATTTCGTGTAATGCGGGTTTTTCAGTAAATTCTAAGTTTTTCAGTGCAACTCACTCATATACTATGTACTACACTGTGCGTTTCTTATATTCTAAGTTTTTCAGTGCAACTCACTCATATACTATGTACTACCCTGTGCGTTTCTTATATTCTAAGTTTTTCAGTGCAACTCACTCATATACTATGTACTACACTGTGCGTTTCTTATATTCTAAGTTTTTCAGTGCAACTCACTCATATACTATGTACTACACTGTGCGTTTCTTATATTCTAAGTTTTTCAGTGCAACTCACTCATATACTATGTACTACACTGTGCATTTCGTGTAATGCGGGTTTTTCAGTAAATTCTAAGTTTTTCAGTGCAACTCACTCATATACTATGTACTACACTGTGCGTTTCTTATATTCTAAGTTTTTCAGTGCAACTCACTCATATACTATGTACTACACTGTGCGTTTCTTATATTCTAAGTTTTTCAGTGCAACTCACTCATATACTATGTACTACACTGTGCGTTTCTTATATTCTAAGTTTTTCAGTGCAACTCACTCATATACTATGTACTACACTGTGCGTTTCTTATATTCTAAGTTTTTCAGTGCAACTCACTCATATACTATGTACTACACTGTGCGTTTCTTATATTCTAAGTTTTTCAGTGCAACTCACTCATATACTATGTACTACACTGTGCGTTTCTTAAATTCTAAGTTTTTCAGTGCAACTCACTCATATACTATGTACTACACTGTGCGTTTCTTATATTCTAAGTTTTTCAGTGCAACTCACTCATATACTATGTACTACACTGTGCATTTCGTGTAATGCGGGTTTTTCAGATAATTCTAAGTTTTACAGTGCAACTCACTCATATACTATGTACTACACTGTGCGTTTCTTATATTCTAAGTTTTTCAGTGCAACTCACTCATATACTATGTACTACACTGTCCGTTTCTTAAATTCTAAGTTTTTATGTGCAACTCACTCATATACTATGTACTACACTGAGCGTTTCTTATATTCTAAGTTTTTCAGTGCAACTCACTCATATACTATGTACTACACTGTGCGTTTCTTATATTCTAAGTTTTTCAGTGCAACTCACTCATATACTATGTACTACACTGTGCGTTTCTTATATTCTAAGTTTTTCAGTGCAACTCACTCATATACTATGTACTACACTGTGCGTTTCTTATATTCTAAGTTTTTCAGTGCAACTCACTCATATACTATGTACTACACTGTGCGTTTCTTATATTCTAAGTTTTTCAGTGCAACTCACTCATATACTATGTACTACACTGTGCGTTTCTTATATTCTAAGTTTTTCAGTGCAACTCACTCATATACTATGTACTACACTGTGCGTTTCTTATATTGTAAGTTTTTCAGTGCAACTCACTCATATACTATGTACTACACTGTGCGTTTCTTATATTCTAAGTTTTTCAGTGCAACTCACTCATATACTATGTACTACACTGTGCATTTCGTGTAATGCGGGTTTTTCAGTAAATTCTAAGTTTTTCAGTGCAACTCACTCATATACTATGTACTACACTGTGCGTTTCTTATATTCTAAGTTTTTCAGTGCAACTCACTCATATACTATGTACTACACTGTGCGTTTCTTATATTCTAAGTTTTTCAGTGCAACTCACTCATATACTATGTACTACACTGTGCGTTTCTTATATTCTAAGTTTTTCAGTGCAACTCACTCATATACTATGTACTACACTGTGCATTTCGTGTAATGCGGGTTTTTCAGTAAATTCTAAGTTTTTCAGTGCAACTCACTCATATACTATGTACTACACTGTGCGTTTCTTATATTCTAAGTTTTTCAGTGCAACTCACTCATATACTATGTACTACACTGTGCGTTTCTTATATTCTAAGTTTTTCAGTGCAACTCACTCATATACTATGTACTACACTGTGCGTTTCTTATATTCTAAGTTTTTCAGTGCAACTCACTCATATACTATGTACTACACTGTACGTTTCTTAAATTCTAAGTTTTTCAGTGCAACTCACTCATATACTATGTACTACACTGTGCGTTTCTTATATTCTAAATTTTTCAGTGCAACTCACTCATATACTATGTACTACACTGTGTGTTTCTTATATTCTAAGTTTTTCAGTGCAACTCACTCATATACTATGTACTACACTGTGCGTTTCTTAAATTCTAAGTTTTTCAGTGCAACTCACTCATATACTATGTACTACACTGTGCGTTTCTTATATTCTAAATTTTTCAGTGCAACTCACTCATATACTATGTACTACACTGTGCGTTTCTTATATTCTAAGTTTTTCAGTGCAACTCACTCATATACTATGTACTACACTGTGCGTTTCTTATATTCTAAGTTTTTCAGTGCAACTCACTCATATACTATGTACTACACTGTGCGTTTCTTATATTCTAAGTTTTTCAGTGCAACTCACTCATATACTATGTACTACACTGTGCGTTTCTTATATTCTAAGTTTTTCAGTGCAACTCACTCATATACTATGTACTACACTGTGCGTTTCTTATATTCTAAATTTTTCAGTGCAACTCGCTCATATACTATATACTACACTGTGCGTTTCTTATATTCTAAGTTTTTCAGTGCAACTCGCTCATATACTATGTACTACACTGTGCGTTTCTTATATTCTAAGTTTTTCAGTGCAACTCACTCATATACTATGTACTACACTGTGCGTTCCTTATATTCTAAGTTTTTCAGTGCAACTCACTCATATACTATGTACTACACTGTGCGTTTCTTATATTCTAAGTTTTTCAGTGCAACTCACTCATATACTATGTAATACACTGTGCGTTTCTTATATTCCAAGTTTTTCAGTGCAACTCACTCATATACTATGTACTACACTGTGCGTTTCTTATATTCTAAGTTTTTCAGTGCAACTCACTCATATACTATGTACTACACTGTGCATTTCGTGTAATGCGGGTTTTTCAGTAAATTCTAAGTTTTTCAGTGCAACTCACTCATATACTATGTACTACACTGTGCGTTTCTTATATTCTAAGTTTTTCAGTGCAACTCACTCATATACTATGTACTACCCTGTGCGTTTCTTATATTCTAAGTTTTTCAGTGCAACTCACTCATATACTATGTACTACACTGTGCGTTTCTTATATTCTAAGTTTTTCAGTGCAACTCACTCATATACTATGTACTACACTGTGCGTTTCTTATATTCTAAGTTTTTCAGTGCAACTCACTCATATACTATGTACTACACTGTGCATTTCGTGTAATGCGGGTTTTTCAGTAAATTCTAAGTTTTTCAGTGCAACTCACTCATATACTATGTACTACACTGTGCGTTTCTTATATTCTAAGTTTTTCAGTGCAACTCACTCATATACTATGTACTACACTGTGCGTTTCTTATATTCTAAGTTTTTCAGTGCAACTCACTCATATACTATGTACTACACTGTGCGTTTCTTATATTCTAAGTTTTTCAGTGCAACTCACTCATATACTATGTACTACACTGTGCGTTTCTTATATTCTAAGTTTTTCAGTGCAACTCACTCATATACTATGTACTACACTGTGCATTTCGTGTAATGCGGGTTTTTCAATAAATTCTAAGTTTTTCAGTGCAACTCACTCATATACTATGTACTACACTGTGCGTTTCTTATATTCTAAGTTTTTCAGTGCAACTCACTCATATACTATGTACTACACTGTGCGTTTCTTATATTCTAAGTTTTTCAGTGCAACTCACTCATATACTATGTACTACACTGTGCGTTTCTTATATTCTAAGTTTTTCAGTGCAACTCACTCATATACTATGTGCTACACTGTGCGTTTCTTAAATTCTAAGTTTTTCAGTGCAACTCACTCATATACTATGTACTACACTGTGCGTTTCTTATATTCTAAATTTTTCAGTGCAACTCACTCATATACTATGTACTACACTGTGCGTTTCTTATATTCTAAGTTTTTCAGTGCAACTCACTCATATACTATGTACTACACTGTGCGTTTCTTATATTCTAAGTTTTTCAGTGCAACTCACTCATATACTATGTACTACACTGTGCGTTTCTTATATTCTAAGTTTTTCAGTGCAACTCACTCATATACTATGTACTACACTGTGCGTTTCTTATATTCTAAGTTTTTCAGTGCAACTCACTCATATACTATGTACTACACTGTGCGTTTCTTATATTCTAAATTTTTCAGTGCAACTCACTCATATACTATATACTACACTGTGCGTTTCTTATATTCTAAGTTTTTCAGTGCAACTCACTCATATACTATGTACTACACTGTGCGTATCTTATATTCTAAGTTTTTCAGTGCAACTCACTCATATACTATGTACTACACTGTGCGTTTCTTATATTCTAAGTTTTTCAGTGCAACTCACTCATATACTATGTACTACACTGTGCGTTTCTTATATTCTAAGTTTTTCAGTGCAACTCACTCATATACTATGTACTACACTGTGCGTTTCTTATATTCTAAGTTTTTCAGTGCAACTCACTCATATACTATGTACTACACTGTGCGTTTCTTATATTCTAAGTTTTTCAGTGCAACTCACTCATATACTATGTACTACACTGTGCATTTCGTGTAATGCGGGTTTTTCAGTAAATTCTAAGTTTTTCAGTGCAACTCACTCATATACTATGTACTACACTGTGCGTTTCTTATATTCTAAGTTTTTCAGTGCAACTCACTCATATACTATGTACTACCCTGTGCGTTTCTTATATTCTAAGTTTTTCAGTGCAACTCACTCATATACTATGTACTACACTGTGCGTTTCTTATATTCTAAGTTTTTCAGTGCAACTCACTCATATACTATGTACTACACTGTGCGTTTCTTATATTCTAAGTTTTTCAGTGCAACTCACTCATATACTATGTACTACACTGTGCATTTCGTGTAATGCGGGTTTTTCAGTAAATTCTAAGTTTTTCAGTGCAACTCACTCATATACTATGTACTACACTGTGCGTTTCTTATATTCTAAGTTTTTCAGTGCAACTCACTCATATACTATGTACTACACTGTGCGTTTCTTATATTCTAAGTTTTTCAGTGCAACTCACTCATATACTATGTACTACACTGTGCGTTTCTTATATTCTAAGTTTTTCAGTGCAACTCACTCATATACTATGTACTACACTGTGCGTTTCTTATATTCTAAGTTTTTCAGTGCAACTCACTCATATACTATGTACTACACTGTGCGTTTCTTATATTCTAAGTTTTTCAGTGCAACTCACTCATATACTATGTACTACACTGTGCGTTTCTTATATTCTAAGTTTTTCAGTGCAACTCACTCATATACTATGTACTACACTGTGCGTTTCTTATATTCTAAGTTTTTCAGTGCAACTCACTCATATACTATGTACTACACTGTGCGTTTCTTATATTGTAAGTTTTTCAGTGCAACTCACTCATATACTATGTACTACACTGTGCGTTTCTTAAATTCTAAGTTTTTCAGTGCAACTCACTCATATACTATGTACTACACTGTGCGTTTCTTATATTCTAAGTTTTTCAGTGCAACTCACTCATATACTATGTACTACACTGTGCATTTCGTGTAATGCGGGTTTTTCAGTAAATTCTAAGTTTTACAGTGCAACTCACTCATATACTATGTACTACACTGTGCGTTTCTTATATTCTAAGTTTTTCAGTGCAACTCACTCATATACTATGTACTACACTGTCCGTTTCTTAAATTCTAAGTTTTTCAGTGCAACTCACTCATATACTAGGTACTACACTGAGCGTTTCTTATATTCTAAGTTTTTCAGTGCAACTCACTCATATACTATGTACTACACTGTGCGTTTCTTATATTCTAAGTTTTTCAGTGCAACTCACTCATATACTATGTACTACACTGCGCGTTTCCTATATTCTAAGTTTTTCAGTGCAACTCACTCATATACTATGTACTACACTGTGCGTTTCTTATATTCTAAGTTTTTCAGTGCAACTCACTCATATACTATGTAATACACTGTGCGTTTCTTATATTCCAAGTTTTTCAGTGCAACTCACTCATATACTATGTACTACACTGTGCGTTTCTTATATTCTAAGTTTTTCAGTGCAACTCACTCATATACTATGTACTACACTGTGCGTTTCTTATATTGTAAGTTTTTCAGTGCAACTCACTCATATACTATGTACTACACTGTGCGTTTCTTATATTCTAAGTTTTTCAGTGCAACTCACTCATATACTATGTACTACACTGTGCATTTCGTGTAATGCGGGTTATTCAGTAAATTCTAAGTTTTTCAGTGCAACTCACTCATATACTATGTACTACACTGTGCGTTTCTTATATTCTAAGTTTTTCAGTGCAACTCACTCATATACTATGTACTACACTGTGCGTTTCTTATATTCTAAGTTTTTCAGTGCAACACACTCATATACTATGTACTACACTGTGCGTTTCTTATATTCTAAGTTTTTCAGTGCAACTCACTCATATACTATGTACTACACTGTGCGTTTCTTATATTCTAAGTTTTTCAGTGCAACTCACTCATATACTATGTACTACACTGTGCGTTTCTTATATTCTAAGTTTTTCAGTGCAACTCACTCATATACTATGTACTACACTGTGCGTTTCTCATATTCTAAGTTTTTCAGTGCAACTCACTCATATACTATGTACTACACTGTGCGTTTCTTATATTCTAAATTTTTCAGTGCAACTCACTCATATACTATATACTACACTGTGCGTTTCTTATATTCTAAGTTTTTCAGTGCAACTCACTCATATACTATGTACTACACTGTGCGTTTCTTATATTCTAAGTTTTTCAGTGCAACTCACTCATATACTATGTACTACACTGTGCGTTTCTTATATTCTAAGTTTTTCAGTGCAACTCACTCATATACTATGTACTACACTGTGCGTTTCTTATATTGTAAGTTTTTCAGTGCAACTCACTCATATACTATGTACTACACTGTGCGTTTCTTAAATTCTAAGTTTTTCAGTGCAACTCACTCATATACTATGTACTACACTGTGCGTTTCTTATATTCTAAGTTTTTCAGTGCAACTCACTCATATACTATGTACTACACTGTGCATTTCGTGTAATGCGGGTTTTTCAGTAAATTCTAAGTTTTACAGTGCAACTCACTCATATACTATGTACTACACTGTGCGTTTCTTATATTCTAAGTTTTTCAGTGCAACTCACTCATATACTATGTACTACACTGTCCGTTTCTTAAATTCTAAGTTTTTCAGTGCAACTCACTCATATACTAGGTACTACACTGAGCGTTTCTTATATTCTAAGTTTTTCAGTGCAACTCACTCATATACTATGTACTACACTGTGCGTTTCTTATATTCTAAGTTTTTCAGTGCAACTCACTCATATACTATGTACTACACTGCGCGTTTCCTATATTCTAAGTTTTTCAGTGCAACTCACTCATATACTATGTACTACACTGTGCGTTTCTTATATTCTAAGTTTTTCAGTGCAACTCACTCATATACTATGTAATACACTGTGCGTTTCTTATATTCCAAGTTTTTCAGTGCAACTCACTCATATACTATGTACTACACTGTGCGTTTCTTATATTCTAAGTTTTTCAGTGCAACTCACTCATATACTATGTACTACACTGTGCGTTTCTTATATTGTAAGTTTTTCAGTGCAACTCACTCATATACTATGTACTACACTGTGCGTTTCTTATATTCTAAGTTTTTCAGTGCAACTCACTCATATACTATGTACTACACTGTGCATTTCGTGTAATGCGGGTTATTCAGTAAATTCTAAGTTTTTCAGTGCAACTCACTCATATACTATGTACTACACTGTGCGTTTCTTATATTCTAAGTTTTTCAGTGCAACTCACTCATATACTATGTACTACACTGTGCGTTTCTTATATTCTAAGTTTTTCAGTGCAACACACTCATATACTATGTACTACACTGTGCGTTTCTTATATTCTAAGTTTTTCAGTGCAACTCACTCATATACTATGTACTACACTGTGCGTTTCTTATATTCTAAGTTTTTCAGTGCAACTCACTCATATACTATGTACTACACTGTGCGTTTCTTATATTCTAAGTTTTTCAGTGCAACTCACTCATATACTATGTACTACACTGTGCGTTTCTCATATTCTAAGTTTTTCAGTGCAACTCACTCATATACTATGTACTACACTGTGCGTTTCTTATATTCTAAATTTTTCAGTGCAACTCACTCATATACTATATACTACACTGTGCGTTTCTTATATTCTAAGTTTTTCAGTGCAACTCACTCATATACTATGTACTACACTGTGCGTTTCTTATATTCTAAGTTTTTCAGTGCAACTCACTCATATACTATGTACTACACTGTGCGTTTCTTATATTCTAAGTTTTTCAGTGCAACTCACTCATATACTATGTACTACACTGTGCGTTTCTTATATTCTAAGTTTTTCAGTGCAACTCACTCATATACTATGTACTACACTGTGCGTTTCTTATATTCTAAGTTTTTCAGTGCAACTCACTCATATACTATGTACTACACTGTGCGTTTCTTATATTCTAAGTTTTTCAGTGCAACTCACTCATATACTATGTACTACACTGTGCATTTCGTGTAATGCGGGTTTTTCAGTAAATTCTAAGTTTTTCAGTGCAACTCACTCATATACTATGTACTACACTGTGCGTTTCTTATATTCTAAGTTTTTCAGTGCAACTCACTCATATACTATGTACTACACTGTGCGTTTCTTATATTCTAAGTTTTTCAGTGCAACTCACTCATATACTATGTACTACACTGTGCGTTTCTTATATTCTAAGTTTTTCAGTGCAACTCACTCATATACTATGTGCTACACTGTGCGTTTCTTAAATTCTAAGTTTTTCAGTGCAACTCACTCATATACTATGTACTACACTGTGCGTTTCTTATATTCTAAATTTTTCAGTGCAACTCACTCATATACTATGTACTACACTGTGCGTTTCTTATATTCTAAGTTTTTCAGTGCAACTCACTCATATACTATGTACTACACTGTGCGTTTCTTATATTCTAAGTTTTTCAGTGCAACTCACTCATATACTATGTACTACACTGTGCGTTTCTTATATTCTAAGTTTTTCAGTGCAACTCACTCATATACTATGTACTACACTGTGCGTTTCTTATATTCTAAGTTTTTCAGTGCAACTCACTCATATACTATGTACTACACTGTGCGTTTCTTATATTCTAAATTTTTCAGTGCAACTCACTCATATACTATATACTACACTGTGCGTTTCTTATATTCTAAGTTTTTCAGTGCAACTCACTCATATACTATGTACTACACTGTGCGTTTCTTATATTCTAAGTTTTTGAGTGCAACTCACTCATATACTATGTACTACACTGTGCGTTTCTTATATTCTAAGTTTTTCAGTGCAACTCACTCATATACTATGTACTACACTGTGCGTTTCTTATATTCTAAGTTTTTCAGTGCAACTCACTCATATACTATGTACTACACTGTGCGTTTCTTATATTCTAAGTTTTTCAGTGCAACTCACTCATATACTATGTACTACACTGTGCGTTTCTTATATTCTAAGTTTTTCAGTGCAACTCACTCATATACTATGTACTACACTGTGCGTTTCTTATATTCTAAGTTTTTCAGTGCAACTCACTCATATACTATGTACTACACTGTGCGTTTCTTATATTCTAAGTTTTTCAGTGCAACTTACTCATATACTATGTACTACACTGTGCGTTTCTTATATTCTAAGTTTTTCAGTGCAACTCACTCATATACTATGTACTACACTGTGCGTTTCTTATATTCTAAGTTTTTCAGTGCAACTCACTCATATACTATGTACTACACTGTGCATTTCGTGTAATGCGGGTTTTTCAGTAAATTCTAAGTTTTTCAGTGCAACTCACTCATATACTATGTACTACACTGTGCGTTTCTTATATTCTAAGTTTTTCAGTGCAACTAACTCATATACTATGTACTACACTGTGCGTTTCTTATATTCTAAGTTTTTCAGTGCAACTCACTCATATACTATGTACTACACTGTGCGTTTCTTATATTGTAAGTTTTTCAGTGCAACTCACTCATATACTATGTACTACACTGTGCGTTTCTTATATTCTAAGTTTTTCAGTGCAACTCACTCATATACTATGTACTACACTGTGCGTTTCTTATATTCTAAGTTTTTCAGTGCAACTCACTCATATACTATGTACTACACTGTGCGTTTCTTATATTCTAAGTTTTTCAGTGCAACTCACTCATATACTATGTACTACACTGTGCGTTTCTTATATTCTAAGTTTTTCAGTGCAACTCACTCATATACTATGTACTACACTGTGCGTTTCTTATATTGTAAGTTTTTCAGTGCAACTCACTCATATACTATGTACTACACTGTGCGTTTCTTAAATTCTAAGTTTTTCAGTGCAACTCACTCATATACTATGTACTACACTGTGCGTTTCTTATATTCTAAGTTTTTCAGTGCAACTCACTCATATACTATGTACTACACTGTGCATTTCGTGTAATGCGGGTTTTTCAGTAAATTCTAAGTTTTACAGTGCAACTCACTCATATACTATGTACTACACTGTGCGTTTCTTATATTCTAAGTTTTTCAGTGCAACTCACTCATATACTATGTACTACACTGTCCGTTTCTTAAATTCTAAGTTTTTCAGTGCAACTCACTCATATACTATGTACTACACTGAGCGTTTCTTATATTCTAAGTTTTTCAGTGCAACTCACTCATATACTATGTACTACACTGCGCGTTTCTTATATTCTAAGTTTTTCAGTGCAACTCACTCATATACTATGTACTACACTGCGCGTTTCTTATATTCTAAGTTTTTCAGTGCAACTCACTCATATACTATGTACTACACTGTGCGTTTCTTATATTCTAAGTTTTTCAGTGCAACTCACTCATATACTATGTAATACACTGTGCGTTTCTTATATTCCAAGTTTTTCAGTGCAACTCACTCATATACTATGTACTACACTGTGCGTTTCTTATATTCTAAGTTTTTCAGTGCAACTCACTCATATACTATGTACTACACTGTGCGTTTCTTATATTGTAAGTTTTTCAGTGCAACTCACTCATATACTATGTACTACACTGTGCGTTTCTTATATTCTAAGTTTTTCAGTGCAACTCACTCATATACTATGTACTACACTGTGCATTTCGTGTAATGCGGGTTTTTCAGTAAATTCTAAGTTTTTCAGTGCAACTCACTCATATACTATGTACTACACTGTGCGTTTCTTATATTCTAAGTTTTTCAGTGCAACTCACTCATATACTATGTACTACACTGTGCGTTTCTTATATTCTAAGTTTTTCAGTGCAACACACTCATATACTATGTACTACACTGTGCGTTTCTTATATTCTAAGTTTTTCAGTGCAACTCACTCATATACTATGTACTACACTGTGCGTTTCTTATATTCTAAGTTTTTCAGTGCAACTCACTCATATACTATGTACTACACTGTGCGTTTCTCATATTCTAAGTTTTTCAGTGCAACTCACTCATATACTATGTACTACACTGTGCGTTTCTTATATTCTAAATTTTTCAGTGCAACTCACTCATATACTATATACTACACTGTGCGTTTCTTATATTCTAAGTTTTTCAGTGCAACTCATATACTATGTACTACACTGTGCGTTTCTTATATTCTAAGTTTTTCAGTGCAACTCACTCATATACTATGTACTACACTGTGCGTTTCTTATATTCTAAGTTTTTCAGTGCAACTCACTCATATACTATGTACTACACTGTGCGTTTCTTATATTCTAAGTTTTTCAGTGCAACTCACTCATATACTATGTACTACACTGTGCGTTTCTTATATTCTAAGTTTTTCAGTGCAACTCACTCATATACTATGTACTACACTGTGCGTTTCTTATATTCTAAGTTTTTCAGTGCAACTCACTCATATACTATGTACTACACTGTGCATTTCGTGTAATGTGGGTTTTTCAGTAAATTCTAAGTTTTTCAGTGCAACTCACTCATATACTATGTACTACACTGTGCGTTTCTTATATTCTAAGTTTTTCAGTGCAACTCACTCATATACTATGTACTACACTGTGCGTTTCTTATATTCTAAGTTTTTCAGTGCAACTCACTCATATACTATGTACTACACTGTGCGTTTCTTATATTCTAAGTTTTTCAGTGCAACTCACTCATATACTATGTACTACACTGTGCATTTCGTGTAATGCGGGTTTTTCAGTAAATTCTAAGTTTTTCAGTGCAACTCACTCATATACTATGTACTACACTGTGCGTTTCTTATATTCTAAGTTTTTCAGTGCAACTCACTCATATACTATGTACTACACTGTGCGTTTCTTATATTCTAAGTTTTTCAGTGCAACTCACTCATATACTATGTACTACACTGTGCGTTTCTTATATTCTAAGTTTTTCAGTGCAACTCACTCATATACTATGTGCTACACTGTGCGTTTCTTAAATTCTAAGTTTTTCAGTGCAACTCACTCATATACTATGTACTACACTGTGCGTTTCTTATATTCTAAATTTTTCAGTGCAACTCACTCATATACTATGTACTACACTGTGCGTTTCTTATATTCTAAGTTTTTCAGTGCAACTCACTCATATACTATGTACTACACTGTGCGTTTCTTATATTCTAAGTTTTTCAGTGCAACTCACTCATATACTATGTACTACACTGTGCGTTTCTTATATTCTAAGTTTTTCAGTGCAACTCACTCATATACTATGTACTACACTGTGCGTTTCTTATATTCTAAGTTTTTCAGTGCAACTCACTCATATACTATGTACTACACTGTGCGTTTCTTATATTCTAAATTTTTCAGTGCAACTCACTCATATACTATATACTACACTGTGCGTTTCTTATATTCTAAGTTTTTCAGTGCAACTCACTCATATACTATGTACTACACTGTGCGTTTCTTATATTCTAAGTTTTTCAGTGCAACTCACTCATATACTATGTACTACACTGTGCGTTTCTTATATTCTAAGTTTTTCAGTGCAACTCACTCATATACTATGTACTACACTGTGCGTTTCTTATATTCTAAGTTTTTCAGTGCAACTCACTCATATACTATGTACTACACTGTGCGTTTCTTATATTCTAAGTTTTTCAGTGCAACTCACTCATATACTATGTACTACACTGTGCGTTTCTTATATTCTAAGTTTTTCAGTGCAACTCACTCATATACTATGTACTACACTGTGCATTTCGTGTAATGCGGGTTTTTCAGTAAATTCTAAGTTTTTCAGTGCAACTCACTCATATACTCTGTACTACACTGTGCGTTTCTTATATTCTAAGTTTTTCAGTGCAACTCACTCATATACTATGTACTACCCTGTGCGTTTCTTATATTCTAAGTTTTTCAGTGCAACTCACTCATATACTATGTACTACACTGTGCGTTTCTTATATTCTAAGTTTTTCAGTGCAACTCACTCATATACTATGTACTACACTGTGCGTTTCTTATATTCTAAGTTTTTCAGTGCAACTCACTCATATACTATGTACTACACTGTGCATTTCGTGTAATGCGGGTTTTTCAGTAAATTCTAAGTTTTTCAGTGCAACTCACTCATATACTATGTACTACACTGTGCGTTTCTTATATTCTAAGTTTTTCAGTGCAACTCACTCATATACTATGTACTACACTGTGCGTTTCTTATATTCTAAGTTTTTCAGTGCAACTCACTCATATACTATGTACTACACTGTGCGTTTCTTATATTCTAAGTTTTTCAGTGCAACTCACTCATATACTATGTACTACACTGTGCGTTTCTTATATTCTAAGTTTTTCAGTGCAACTCACTCATATACTATGTACTACACTGTGCGTTTCTTATATTCTAAGTTTTTCAGTGCAACTCACTCATATACTATGTACTACACTGTGCGTTTCTTATATTCTAAGTTTTTCAGTGCAACTCACTCATATACTATGTACTACACTGTGCGTTTCTTATATTCTAAGTTTTTCAGTGCAACTCACTCATATACTATGTACTACACTGTGCGTTTCTTATATTCTAAGTTTTTCAGTGCAACTCACTCATATACTATGTACTACACTGTGCATTTCGTGTAATGCGGGTTTTTCAGTAAATTCTAAGTTTTTCAGTGCAACTCACTCATATACTATGTACTACACTGTGCGTTTCTTATATTCTAAGTTTTTCAGTGCAACTAACTCATATACTATGTACTACACTGTGCATTTCTTATATTCTAAGTTTTTCAGTGCAACTCACTCATATACTATGTACTACACTGTGCGTTTCTTATATTCTAAGTTTTTCAGTGCAACTCACTCATATACTATGTACTACACTGTGCGTTTCTTATATTCTAAGTTTTTCAGTGCAACTCACTCATATACTATGTACTACACTGTGCGTTTCTTATATTCTAAGTTTTTCAGTGCAACTCACTCATATACTATGTACTACACTGTGCGTTTCTTATATTCTAAGTTTTTCAGTGCAACTCACTCATATACTATGTACTACACTGTGCGTTTCTTATATTCTAAGTTTTTCAGTGCAACTCACTCATATACTATGTACTACACTGTGCGTTTCTTATATTGTAAGTTTTTCAGTGCAACTCACTCATATACTATGTACTACACTGTGCGTTTCTTAAATTCTAAGTTTTTCAGTGCAACTCACTCATATACTATGTACTACACTGTGCGTTTCTTATATTCTAAGTTTTTCAGTGCAACTCACTCATATACTATGTACTACACTGTGCATTTCGTGTAATGCGGGTTTTTCAGTAAATTCTAAGTTTTACAGTGCAACTCACTCATATACTATGTACTACACTGTGCGTTTCTTATATTCTAAGTTTTTCAGTGCAACTCACTCATATACTATGTACTACACTGTGCGTTTCTTAAATTCTAAGTTTTTCAGTGCAACTCACTCATATACTATGTACTACACTGAGCGTTTCTTATATTCTAAGTTTTTCAGTGCAACTCACTCATATACTATGTACTACACTGCGCGTTTCTTATATTCTAAGTTTTTCAGTGCAACTCACTCATATACTATGTACTACACTGCGCGTTTCTTATATTCTAAGTTTTTCAGTGCAACTCACTCATATACTATGTACTACACTGTGTGTTTCTTATATTCTAAGTTTTTCAGTGCAACTCACTCATATACTATGTAATACACTGTGCGTTTCTTATATTCCAAGTTTTTCAGTGCAACTCACTCATATACTATGTACTACACTGTGCGTTTCTTATATTCTAAGTTTTTCAGTGCAACTCACTCATATACTATGTACTACACTGTGCGTTTCTTATATTGTAAGTTTTTCAGTGCAACTCACTCATATACTATGTACTACACTGTGCGTTTCGTGTAATGCGGGTTTTTCAGTAAATTCTAAGTTTTTCAGTGCAACTCACTCATATACTATGTACTACACTGTGCGTTTCTTATATTCTAAGTTTTTCAGTGCAACTCACTCATATACTATGTACTACACTGTGCGTTTCTTATATTCTAAGTTTTTCAGTGCAACTCACTCATATACTATGTACTACACTGTGCATTTCGTGTAATGTGGGTTTTTCAGTAAATTCTAAGTTTTTCAGTGCAACTCACTCATATACTATGTACTACACTGTGCGTTTCTTATATTCTAAGTTTTTCAGTGCAACTCACTCATATACTATGTACTACACTGTGCGTTTCTTATATTCTAAGTTTTTCAGTGCAACTCACTCATATACTATGTGCTACACTGTGCGTTTCTTATATTCTAAGTTTTTCAGTGCAACTCACTCATATACTATGTGCTACACTGTGCGTTTCTTAAATTCTAAGTTTTTCAGTGCAACTCACTCATATACTATGTACTACACTGTGCGTTTCTTATATTCTAAATTTTTCAGTGCAACTCACTCATATACTATGTACTACACTGTGCGTTTCTTATATTCTAAGTTTTTCAGTGCAACTCACTCATATACTATGTACTACACTGTGCGTTTCTTATATTCTAAGTTTTTCAGTGCAACTCACTCATATACTATGTACTACACTGTGCGTTTCTTATATTCTAAGTTTTTCAGTGCAACTCACTCATATACTATGTACTACACTGTGCGTTTCTTATATTCTAAGTTTTTCAGTGCAACTCACTCATATACTATGTACTACACTGTGCGTTTCTTATATTCTAAATTTTTCAGTGCAACTCACTCATATACTATATACTACACTGTGCGTTTCTTATATTCTAAGTTTTTCAGTGCAACTCACTCATATACTATGTACTACACTGTGCGTTTCTTATATTCTAAGTTTTTCAGTGCAACTCACTCATATACTATGTACTACACTGTGCGTTTCTTATATTCTAAGTTTTTCAGTGCAACTCACTCATATACTATGTACTATACTGTGCGTTTCTTATATTCTAAGTTTTTCAGTGCAACTCACTCATATACTATGTACTACACTGTGCGTTTCTTATATTCTAAGTTTTTCAGTGCAACTCACTCATATACTATGTACTACACTGTGCGTTTCTTATATTCTAAGTTTTTCAGTGCAACTCACTCATATACTATGTACTACACTGTGCATTTCGTGTAATGCGGGTTTTTCAGTAAATTCTAAGTTTTTCAGTGCAACTCACTCATATACTATGTACTACACTGTGCGTTTCTTATATTCTAAGTTTTTCAGTGCAACTCACTCATATACTATGTACTACCCTGTGCGTTTCTTATATTCTAAGTTTTTCAGTGCAACTCACTCATATACTATGTACTACACTGTGCGTTTCTTATATTCTAAGTTTTTCAGTGCAACTCACTCATATACTATGTACTACACTGTGCGTTTCTTATATTCTAAGTTTTTCAGTGCAACTCACTCATATACTATGTACTACACTGTGCATTTCGTGTAATGCGGGTTTTTCAGTAAATTCTAAGTTTTTCAGTGCAACTCACTCATATACTATGTACTACACTGTGCGTTTCTTATATTCTAAGTTTTTCAGTGCAACTCACTCATATACTATGTACTACACTGTGCGTTTCTTATATTCTAAGTTTTTCAGTGCAACTCACTCATATACTATGTACTACACTGTGCGTTTCTTATATTCTAAGTTTTTCAGTGCAACTCACTCATATACTATGTACTACACTGTGCGTTTCTTATATTCTAAGTTTTTCAGTGCAACTCACTCATATACTATGTACTACACTGTGCGTTTCTTATATTCTAAGTTTTTCAGTGCAACTCACTCATATACTATGTACTACACTGTGCGTTTCTTATATTCTAAGTTTTTCAGTGCAACTCACTCATATACTATGTACTACACTGTGCGTTTCTTATATTCTAAGTTTTTCAGTGCAACTCACTCATATACTATGTACTACACTGTGCGTTTCTTATATTCTAAGTTTTTCAGTGCAACTCACTCATATACTATGTACTACACTGTGCGTTTCTTATATTCTAAGTTTTTCAGTGCAACTCACTCATATACTATGTACTACACTGTGCGTTTCTTATATTCTAAGTTTTTCAGTGCAACTCACTCATATACTATGTACTACACTGTGCGTTTCTTATATTCGAAGTTTTTCAGTGCAATTCACTCATATACTATGTACTACACTGTGCGTTTCTTATATTCTAAGTTTTTCAGTGCAACTCACTCATATACAATGTACTACACTGTGCGTTTCTTATATTCTAAGTTTTTCAGTGCAACTCACTCATATACTATGTACTACACTGTGCGTTTCTTATATTCTAAGTTTTTCAGTGCAAATCACTCATATACTATGTACTACACTGTGCGTTTCTTATATTCTAAGTTTTTCAGTGCAACTCACTCATATACTATGTACTACACTGTGCGTTTCTTATATTCTAAGTTTTTCAGTGCAACTCACTCATATACTATGTACTACACTGTGCGTTTCTTATATTCTAAGTTTTTCAGTGCAACTCACTCATATACTATGTACTACACTGTGCGTTTCTTATATTCTAAGTTTTTCAGTGCAACTCACTCATATACTATGTACTATACTGTGCGTTTCTTATATTCTAAGTTTTTCAGTGCAACTCACTCATATACTATGTACTACACTGTGCGTTTCTTATATTCTAAGTTTTTCAGTGCAACTCACTCATATACTATGTACTACACTCTGCGTTTCTTATATTCTAAGTTTTTCAGTGCAACTCACTCATATATTATGTACTACACTGTGCATTTCGTGTAATGCGGGTTTTTCAGTAAATTCTAAGTTTTTCAGTGCAACTCACTCATATACTATGTACTACACTGTGCGTTTCTTATATTCTAAGTTTTTCAGTGCAACTCACTCATATACTATGTACTACACTGTGCGTTTCTTATATTCTAAGTTTTTCAGTGCAACTCACTCATATACTTTGTACTACACTGTGCATTTCGTGTAATGCTGGTTTTTCAGTAAATTCTAAGTTTTTCAGTGCAACTCACTCATATACTATGTACTACACTGTGCGTTTCTTATATTCTAAGTTTTTCAGTGCAACTCACTCATATACTTTGTACTACACTGTGCATTTCGTGTAATGCGGGTTTTTCAGTAAATTCTAAGTTTTTAAGTGCAACTCACTCATATACTATATACTACACTGTGAGTTTCTTATATTCTAAGTTTTTCAGTGCAACTCACTCATATACTATGTACTACACTGTGCGTTTCTTAAATTCTAAGTTTTTCAGTGCAACTCACTCATATACTATGTACTACACTGTGCGTTTCTTATATTCTAAATTTTTCAGTGCAACTCACTCATATACTATGTACTACACTGTGCGTTTCTTATATTCTAAGTTTTTCAGTGCAACTCACTCATATACTATGTACTACACTGTGCGTTTCTTATATTCTAAGTTTTTCAGTGCAACTCACTCATATACTATGTACTACACTGTGCTTTTCTTATATTTTAAGTTTTTCAGTGCAACTCACTCATATACTATGTACTACACTGTGCGTTTCTTATATTCTAAGTTTTTCAGTGCAACTCACTCATATACTATGTACTACACTGTGCGTTTCTTATATTCTAAATTTTTCAGTGCAACTCACTCATATACTATATACTACACTGTGCGTTTCTTATATTCTAAGTTTTTCAGTGCAACTCACTCATATACTATGTACTACACTGTGCGTTTCTTATATTCTAAGTTTTTCAGTGCAACTCACTCATATACTATGTACTACACTGTGTGTTTCTTATATTCTAAGTTTTTCAGTGCAACTCACTCATATACTATGTACTACACTGTGCATTTCGTGTAATGCGTGTTTTTCAGTAAATTCTAAGTTTTTCAGTGCAACTCACTCATATACTATGTACTACACTGTGCGTTTCTTATATTCTAAGTTTTTCAGTGCAACTCACTCATATACTATGTACTACCCTGTGCGTTTCTTATATTCTAAGTTTTTCAGTGCAACTCACTCATATACTATGTACTACACTGTGCGTTTCTTATATTCTAAGTTTTTCAGTGCAACTCACTCATATACTATGTACTACACTGTGCGTTTCTTATATTCTAAGTTTTTCAGTGCAACTCACTCATATACTATGTACTACACTGTGCATTTCGTGTAATGCGGGTTTTTCAGTAAATTCTAAGTGTTTCAGTGCAACTCACTCATATACTATGTACTACACTGTGCGTTTCTTATATTCTAAGTTTTTCAGTGCAACTCACTCATATACTATGTACTACACTGTGCGTTTCTTATATTCTAAGTTTTTCAGTGCAACTCACTCATATACTATGTACTACACTGTGCGTTTCTTATATTCTAAGTTTTTCAGTGCAACTCACTCATATACTATGTACTACACTGTGCGTTTCTTATATTCTAAGTTTTTCAGTGCAACTCACTCATATACTATGTACTACACTGTGCGTTTCTTATATTCTAAGTTTTTCAGTGCAACTCACTCATATACTATGTACTACACTGTGCGTTTCTTATATTCTAAGTTTTTCAGTGCAACTCACTCATATACTATGTACTACAATGTGCGTTTCTTATATTCGAAGTTTTTCAGTGCAATTCACTCATATACTATGTACTACACTGTGCGTTTCTTATATTCTAAGTTTTTCAGTGCAACTCACTCATATACTATGTACTACACTGTGCGTTTCTTATATTCTAAGTTTTTCAGTGCAACTCACTCATATACTATGTACTACACTGTGCGTTTCTTATATTCTAAGTTTTTCAGTGCAACTCACTCATATACTATGTACTACACTGTGCGTTTCTTATATTCTAAGTTTTTCAGTGCAACTCACTCATATACTATGTACTACACTGTGCGTTTCTTATATTCTAAGTTTTTCAGTGCAACTCACTCATATACTATGTACTACACTGTGCGTTTCTTATATTCTAAGTTTTTCAGTGCAACTCACTCATATACTATGTACTACAATGTGCGTTTCTTATATTCGAAGTTTTTCAGTGCAATTCACTCATATACTATGTACTACACTGTGCGTTTCTTATATTCTAAGTTTTTCAGTGCAACTCACTCATATACTATGTACTACACTGTGCGTTTCTTATATTCTAAGTTTTTCAGTGCAACTCACTCATATACTATGTACTACACTGTTCGTTTCTTATATTCTAAGTTTTTAAGTGCAACTCACTCATATACTATGTACTACACTGTGCGTTTCTTATATTCTAAGTTTTTCAGTGCAACTCACTCATATACTATGTACTACACTGTGCGTTTCTTATATTCTAAGTTTTTCAGTGCAAATCACTCATATACTATGTACTACACTGTGCGTTTCTTATATTCTAAGTTTTTCAGTGCAACTCACTCATATACTATGTACTACACTGTGCGTTTCTTATATTCTAAGTTTTTCAGTGCAACTCACTCATATACTATGTACTACAATGTGCATTTCGTGTAATGCGGGTTTTTCAGTAAATTCTAAGTTTTTCAGTGCAACTCACTCATATACTATGTACTACACTGTGCGTTTCTTATATTCTAAGTTTTTCAGTGCAACTCACTCATATACTATGTACTACACTGTGCGTTTCTTATATTCTAAGTTTTTCAGTGCAAATCACTCATATACTATGTACTACACTGTGCGTTTCTTATATTCTAAGTTTTTCAGTGCAACTCACTCATATACTATGTACTACACTGTGCGTTTCTTATATTCTAAGTTTTTCAGTGCAACTCACTCATATACTATGTACTACACTGTGCGTTTCTTATATTCTAAGTTTTTCAGTGCAACTCACTCATATACTATGTACTACACTGTGCGTTTCTTATATTCTAAGTTTTTCAGTGCAACTCACTCATATACTATGTACTACACTGTGCGTTTCTTATATTCTAAGTTTTTCAGTGCAACTCACTCATATACTATGTACTACACTGTGCGTTTCTTATATTCTAAGTTTTTCAGTGCAACTCACTCATATACTATGTACTACACTCTGCGTTTCTTATATTCTAAGTTTTTCAGTGCAACTCACTCATATATTATGTACTACACTGTGCATTTCGTGTAATGCGGGTTTTTCAGTAAATTCTAAGTTTTTCAGTGCAACTCACTCATATACTATGTACTACACTGTGCGTTTCTTATATTCTAAGTTTTTCAGTGCAACTCACTCATATACTATGTACTACATTGTGCGTTTCTTATATTCTAAATTTTTCAGTGCAACTCACTCATATACTTTGTACTACACTGTGCATTTCGTGTAATGCTGGTTTTTCAGTAAATTCTAAGTTTTTCAGTGCAACTCACTCATATACTATGTACTACACTGTGCGTTTCTTATATTCTAAGTTTTTCAGTGCAACTCACTCATATACTTTGTACTACACTGTGCATTTCGTGTAATGCGGGTTTTTCAGTAAATTCTAAGTTTTTAAGTGCAACTCACTCATATACTATATACTACACTGTGAGTTTCTTATATTCTAAGTTTTTCAGTGCAACTCACTCATATACTATGTACTACACTGTGCGTTTCTTAAATTCTAAGTTTTTCAGTGCAACTCACTCATATACTATGTACTACACTGTGCGTTTCTTATATTCTAAATTTTTCAGTGCAACTCACTCATATACTATGTACTACACTGTGCGTTTCTTATATTCTAAGTTTTTCAGTGCAACTCACTCATATACTATGTACTACACTGTGCGTTTCTTATATTCTAAGTTTTTCAGTGCAACTCACTCATATACTATGTACTACACTGTGCTTTTCTTATATTTTAAGTTTTTCAGTGCAACTCACTCATATACTATGTACTACACTGTGCGTTTCTTATATTCTAAGTTTTTCAGTGCAACTCACTCATATACTATGTACTACACTGTGCGTTTCTTATATTCTAAATTTTTCAGTGCAACTCACTCATATACTATATACTACACTGTGCGTTTCTTATATTCTAAGTTTTTCAGTGCAACTCACTCATATACTATGTACTACACTGTGCGTTTCTTATATTCTAAGTTTTTCAGTGCAACTCACTCATATACTATGTACTACACTGTGCGTTTCTTATATTCTAAGTTTTTCAGTGCAACTCACTCATATACTATGTACTACACTGTGCGTTTCTTATATTCTAAGTTTTTCAGTGCAACTCACTCATATACTATGTACTACACTGTGTGTTTCTTATATTCTAAGTTTTTCAGTGCAACTCACTCATATACTATGTACTACACTGTGCATTTCGTGTAATGCGTGTTTTTCAGTAAATTCTAAGTTTTTCAGTGCAACTCACTCATATACTATGTACTACACTGTGCGTTTCTTATATTCTAAGTTTTTCAGTGCAACTCACTCATATACTATGTACTACCCTGTGCGTTTCTTATATTCTAAGTTTTTCAGTGCAACTCACTCATATACTATGTACTACACTGTGCGTTTCTTATATTCTAAGTTTTTCAGTGCAACTCACTCATATACTATGTACTACACTGTGCGTTTCTTATATTCTAAGTTTTTCAGTGCAACTCACTCATATACTATGTACTACACTGTGCTTTTCTTATATTTTAAGTTTTTCAGTGCAACTCACTCATATACTATGTACTACACTGTGCGTTTCTTATATTCTAAGTTTTTCAGTGCAACTCACTCATATACTATGTACTACACTGTGCGTTTCTTATATTCTAAATTTTTCAGTGCAACTCACTCATATACTATATACTACACTGTGCGTTTCTTATATTCTAAGTTTTTCAGTGCAACTCACTCATATACTATGTACTACACTGTGCGTTTCTTATATTCTAAGTTTTTCAGTGCAACTCACTCATATACTATGTACTACACTGTGCGTTTCTTATATTCTAAGTTTTTCAGTGCAACTCACTCATATACTATGTACTACACTGTGCGTTTCTTATATTCTAAGTTTTTCAGTGCAACTCACTCATATACTATGTACTACACTGTGTGTTTCTTATATTCTAAGTTTTTCAGTGCAACTCACTCATATACTATGTACTACACTGTGCATTTCGTGTAATGCGTGTTTTTCAGTAAATTCTAAGTTTTTCAGTGCAACTCACTCATATACTATGTACTACACTGTGCGTTTCTTATATTCTAAGTTTTTCAGTGCAACTCACTCATATACTATGTACTACCCTGTGCGTTTCTTATATTCTAAGTTTTTCAGTGCAACTCACTCATATACTATGTACTACACTGTGCGTTTCTTATATTCTAAGTTTTTCAGTGCAACTCACTCATATACTATGTACTACACTGTGCGTTTCTTATATTCTAAGTTTTTCAGTGCAACTCACTCATATACTATGTACTACACTGTGCATTTCGTGTAATGCGGGTTTTTCAGTAAATTCTAAGTGTTTCAGTGCAACTCACTCATATACTATGTACTACACTGTGCGTTTCTTATATTCTAAGTTTTTCAGTGCAACTCACTCATATACTATGTACTACACTGTGCGTTTCTTATATTCTAAGTTTTTCAGTGCAACTCACTCATATACTATGTACTACACTGTGCGTTTCTTATATTCTAAGTTTTTCAGTGCAACTCACTCATATACTATGTACTACACTGTGCGTTTCTTATATTCTAAGTTTTTCAGTGCAACTCACTCATATACTATGTACTACACTGTGCGTTTCTTATATTATAAGTTTTTCAGTGCAACTCACTCATATACTATGTACTACACTGTGCGTTTCTTATATTCTAAGTTTTTCAGTGCAACTCACTCATATACTATGTACTACAATGTGCGTTTCTTATATTCGAAGTTTTTCAGTGCAATTCACTCATATACTATGTACTACACTGTGCGTTTCTTATATTCTAAGTTTTTCAGTGCAACTCACTCATATACTATGTACTACACTGTGCGTTTCTTATATTCTAAGTTTTTCAGTGCAACTCACTCATATACTATGTACTACACTGTTCGTTTCTTATATTCTAAGTTTTTAAGTGCAACTCACTCATATACTATGTACTACACTGTGCGTTTCTTATATTCTAAGTTTTTCAGTGCAACTCACTCATATACTATGTACTACACTGTGCGTTTCTTATATTCTAAGTTTTTCAGTGCAAATCACTCATATACTATGTACTACACTGTGCGTTTCTTATATTCTAAGTTTTTCAGTGCAACTCACTCATATACTATGTACTACACTGTGCGTTTCTTATATTCTAAGTTTTTCAGTGCAACTCACTCATATACTATGTACTACAATGTGCATTTCGTGTAATGCGGGTTTTTCAGTAAATTCTAAGTTTTTCAGTGCAACTCACTCATATACTATGTACTACACTGTGCGTTTCTTATATTCTAAGTTTTTCAGTGCAACTCACTCATATACTATGTACTACACTGTGCATTTCTTATATTCTAAGTTTTTCAGTGCAACTCACTCATATACTATGTACTACACTGTGCGTTTCTTATATTCTAAGTTTTTCAGTGCAACTCACTCATATACTATGTACTACACTGTGCGTTTCTTATATTCTAAGTTTTTCAGTGCAACTCACTCATATACTTTGTACTACACTGTGCATTTCGTGTAATGCTGGTTTTTCAGTAAATTCTAAGTTTTTCAGTGCAACTCACTCATATACTATGTACTACACTGTGCGTTTCTTATATTCTAAGTTTTTCAGTGCAACTCACTCATATACTTTGTACTACACTGTGCATTTCGTGTAATGCGGGTTTTTCAGTAAATTCTAAGTTTTTAAGTGCAACTCACTCATATACTATATACTACACTGTGAGTTTCTTATATTCTAAGTTTTTCAGTGCAACTCACTCATATACTATGTACTACACTGTGCGTTTCTTAAATTCTAAGTTTTTCAGTGCAACTCACTCATATACTATGTACTACACTGTGCGTTTCTTATATTCTAAATTTTTCAGTGCAACTCACTCATATACTATGTACTACACTGTGCGTTTCTTATATTCTAAGTTTTTCAGTGCAACTCACTCATATACTATGTACTACACTGTGCGTTTCTTATATTCTAAGTTTTTCAGTGCAACTCACTCATATACTATGTACTACACTGTGCGTTTCTTATATTCTAAGTTTTTCAGTGCAACTCACTCATATACTATGTACTACACTGTGCGTTTCTTATATTCTAAGTTTTTCAGTGCAACTCACTCATATACTTTGTACTACACTGTGCATTTCGTGTAATGCTGGTTTTTCAGTAAATTCTAAGTTTTTCAGTGCAACTCACTCATATACTATGTACTACACTGTGCGATTCTTATATTCTAAGTTTTTCAGTGCAACTCACTCATATACTTTGTACTACACTGTGCATTTCGTGTAATGCGGGTTTTTCAGTAAATTCTAAGTTTTTAAGTGCAACTCACTCATATACTATATACTACACTGTGAGTTTCTTATATTCTAAGTTTTTCAGTGCAACTCACTCATATACTATGTACTACACTGTGCGTTTCTTAAATTCTAAGTTTTTCAGTGCAACTCACTCATATACTATGTACTACACTGTGCGTTTCTTATATTCTAAATTTTCCAGTGCAACTCACTCATATACTATGTACTACACTGTGCGTTTCTTATATTCTAAGTTTTTCAGTGCAACTCACTCATATACTATGTACTACACTGTGCGTTTCTTATATTCTAAGTTTTCCAGTGCAACTCACTCATATACTATGTACTACACTGTGCGTTTCTTATATTTTAAGTTTTTCAGTGCAACTCACTCATATACTATGTACTACACTGTGCGTTTCTTATATTCTAAGTTTTTCAGTGCAACTCACTCATATACTATGTACTACACTGTGCGTTTCTTATATTCTAAGTTTTTCAGTGCAACTCACTCATATACTATATACTACACTGTGCGTTTCTTATATTCTAAGTTTTTCAGTGCAACTCACTCATATACTATGTACTACACTGTGCGTTTCTTATATTCTAAGTTTTTCAGTGCAACTCACTCATATACTATGTACTACACTGTGCGTTTCTTATATTCTAAGTTTTTCAGTGCAACTCACTCATATACTATGTACTACACTGTGCGTTTCTTATATTCTAAGTTTTTCAGTGCAACTCACTCATATACTATGTACTACACTGTGCGTTTCTTATATTCTAAGTTTTTCAGTGCAACACACTCATATACTATGTACTACACTGTGCGTTTCTTATATTCTAAGTTTTTCAGTGCAACTCACTCATATACTATGTACTACACTGTGCATTTCGTGTAATGCGGGTTTTTCAGTAAATTCTAAGTTTTTCAGTGCAACTCACTCATATACTATGTACTACACTGTGCGTTTCTTATATTCTAAGTTTTTCAGTGCAACTCACTCATATACTATGTACTACCCTGTGCGTTTCTTATATTCTAAGTTTTTCAGTGCAACTCACTCATATACTATGTACTACACTGTGCGTTTCTTATATTCTAAGTTTTTCAGTGCAACTCACTCATATACTATGTAGTACACTGTGCGTTTCTTATATTCTAAGTTTTTCAGTGCAACTCACTCATATACTATGTACTACACTGTGCATTTCGTGTAATGCGGGTTTTTCAGTAAATTCTAAGTGTTTCAGTGCAACTCACTCATATACTATGTACTACACTGTGCGTTTCTTATATTCTAAGTTTTTCAGTGCAACTCACTCATATACTATGTACTACACTGTGCGTTTCTTATATTCTAAGTTTTTCAGTGCAACTCACTCATATACTATGTACTACACTGTGCGTTTCTTATATTCTAAGTTTTTCAGTGCAACTCACTCATATACTATGTACTACACTGTGCGTTTCTTATATTCTAAGTTTTTCAGTGCAACTCACTCATATACTATGTACTACACTGTGCGTTTCTTATATTCTAAGTTTTTCAGTGCAACTCACTCATATACTATGTACTACACTGTGCGTTTCTTATATTCTAAGTTTTTCAGTGCAACTCACTCATATACTATGTACTACAATGTGCGTTTCTTATATTCGAAGTTTTTCAGTGCAATTCACTCATATACTATGTACTACACTGTGCGTTTCTTATATTCTAAGTTTTTCAGTGCAACTCACTCATATACTATGTACTACACTGTGCGTTTCTTATATTCTAAGTTTTTCAGTGCAACTCACTCATATACTATGTACTACACTGTTCGTTTCTTATATTCTAAGTTTTTAAGTGCAACTCACTCATATACTATGTACTACACTGTGCGTTTCTTATATTCTAAGTTTTTCAGTGCAACTCACTCATATACTATGTACTACACTGTGCGTTTCTTATATTCTAAGTTTTTCAGTGCAAATCACTCATATACTATGTACTACACTGTGCGTTTCTTATATTCTAAGTTTTTCAGTGCAACTCACTCATATACTATGTACTACACTGTGCGTTTCTTATATTCTAAGTTTTTCAGTGCAACTCACTCATATACTATGTACTACAATGTGCATTTCGTGTAATGCGGGTTTTTCAGTAAATTCTAAGTTTTTAAGTGCAACTCACTCATATACTATGTACTACACTGTGCGTTTCTTATATTCTAAGTTTTTCAGTGCAACTCACTCATATACTATGTACTACACTGTGCATTTCTTATATTCTAAGTTTTTCAGTGCAACTCACTCATATACTATGTACTACACTGTGCGTTTCTTATATTCTAAGTTTTTCAGTGCAACTCACTCATATACTATGTACTACACTGTGCGTTTCTTAAATTCTAAGTTTTTCAGTGCAACTCACTCATATACTATGTACTACACTGTGCGTTTCTTATATTCTAAATTTTTCAGTGCAACTCACTCATATACTATGTACTACACTGTGCGTTTCTTATATTCTAAGTTTTTCAGTGCAACTCACTCATATACTATGTACTACACTGTGCGTTTCTTATATTCTAAGTTTTTCAGTGCAACTCACTCATATACTATGTACTACACTGTGCATTTCTTATATTCTAAGTTTTTCAGTGCAACTCACTCATATACTATGTACTACACTGTGCGTTTCTTATATTCTAAGTTTTTCAGTGCAACTCACTCATATACTATGTACTACACTGTGCGTTTCTTATATTCTAAGTTTTTCAGTGCAACTCACTCATATACTATGTACTACACTGTGCATTTCCTGTAATGCGGGTTTTTTAGTAAATTCTAAGTTTTTCAGTGCAACTCACTCATATACTATGTACTACACTGTGCGTTTCTTATATTCTAAGTTTTTCAGTGCAACTCACTCATATACTATGTACTACCCTGTGCATTTCTTATATTCTAAGTTTTTCAGTGCAACTCACTCATATACTATGTACTACACTGTGCGTTTCTTATATTCTAAGTTTTTCAGTGCAACTCACTCATATACTATGTACTACACTGTGCGTTTCTTATATTCTAAGTTTTTCAGTGCAACTCACTCATATACTATGTACTACACTGTGCATTTCGTGTAATGCGGGTTTTTCAGTAAATTCTAAGTGTTTCAGTGCAACTCACTCATATACTATGTACTACACTGTGCGTTTCTTATATTCTAAGTTTTTCAGTGCAACTCACTCATATACTATGTACTACACTGTGCGTTTCTTATATTCTAAGTTTTTCAGTGCAACTCACTCATATACTATGTACTACACTGTGCGTTTCTTATATTCTAAGTTTTTCAGTGCAACTCACTCATATACTATGTACTACACTGTGCATTTCGTGTAATGCGGGTTTTTCAGTAAATTCTAAGTTTTTCAGTGCAACTCACTCATATACTATGTACTACACTGTGCGTTTCTTATATTCTAAGTTTTTCAGTGCAACTCACTCATATACTATGTACTACACTGTGCGTTTCTTATATTCTAAGTTTTTCAGTGCAACTCACTCATATAGTATGTACTACAATGTGCGTTTCTTATATTCGAAGTTTTTCAGTGCAATTCACTCATATACTATGTACTACACTGTGCGTTTCTTATATTCTAAGTTTTTCAGTGCAACTCACTCATATACTATGTACTACACTGTGCGTTTCTTATATTCTAAGTTTTTCAGTGCAACTCACTCATATACTATGTACTACACTGTGCGTTTCTTATATTCTAAGTTTTTCAGTGCAAATCACTCATATACTATGTACTACCCTGTGCGTTTCTTATATTCTAAGTTTTTCAGTGCAACTCACTCATATACTATGTACTACCCTGTGCGTTTCTTATATTCTAAGTTTTTCAGTGCAACTCACTCATATACTATGTACTACACTGTGCGTTTCTTATATTCTAAGTTTTTCAGTGCAACTCACTCATATACTATGTACTACACTGTGCGTTTCTTATATTCTAAGTTTTTCAGTGCAACTCACTCATATACTATGTACTACACAGTGCGTTTCTTATATTCTAAGTTTTTCAGTGCAACTCACTCATATACTATGTACTACACTGTGCGTTTCTTATATTCTAAGTTTTTCAGTGCAACTCACTCATATAGTATGTACTACACTGTGCGTTTCTTATATTCTAAGTTTTTCAGTGCAACTCACTCATATACTATGTACTACACTGTGCATTTCGTGTAATGCGGGTTTTTCAGTAAATTCTAAGTTTTTCAGTGCAACTCACTCATATACTATGTACTACACTGTGCGTTTCTTATATTCTAAGTTTTTCAGTGCAACTCACTCATATACTATGTACTACCCTGTGCGTTTCTTATATTCTAAGTTTTTCAGTGCAACTCACTCATATACTATGTACTACACTGTGCGTTTCTTATATTCTAAGTTTTTCAGTGCAACTCACTCATATACTATGTACTACACTGTGCGTTTCTTATATTCTAAGTTTTTCAGTGCAACTCACTCATATAATATGTACTACACTGTGCATTTCGTGTAATGCGGGTTTTTCAGTAAATTCTAAGTGTTTCAGTGCAACTCACTCATATACTATGTACTACACTGTGCGTTTCTTATATTCTAAGTTTTTCAGTGCAACTCACTCATATACTATGTACTACACTGTGCGTTTCTTATATTCTAAGTTTTTCAGTGCAACTCACTCATATACTATGTACTACACTGTGCGTTTCTTATATTCTAAGTTTTTCAGTGCAACTCACTCATATACTATGTACTACACTGTGCGTTTCTTATATTCTAAGTTTTTCAGTGCAACTCACTCATATACTATGTACTACACTGTGCGTTTCTTATATTCTAAGTTTTTCAGTGCAACTCACTCATATACTATGTACTACAATGTGCGTTTCTTATATTCTAAGTTTTTCAGTGCAACTCACTCATATACTATGTACTACACTGTGCGTTTCTTATATTCTAAGTTTTTCAGTGCAACTCACTCATATACTATGTACTACACTGTTCGTTTCTTATATTCTAAGTTTTTAAGTGCAACTCACTCATATACTATGTACTACACTGTGCGTTTCTTATATTCTAAGTTTTTCAGTGCAACTCACTCATATACTATGTACTACACTGTGCGTTTCTTATATTCTAAGTTTTTCAGTGCAAATCACTCATATACTATGTACTACACTGTGCGTTTCTTATATTCTAAGTTTTTCAGTGCAACTCACTCATATACTATGTACTACACTGTGCGTTTCTTATATTCTAAGTTTTTCAGTGCAACTCACTCATATACTATGTACTACACTGTGCATTTCGTGTAATGCGGGTTTTTCAGTAAATTCTAAGTTTTTCAGTGCAACTCACTCATATACTATGTACTACACTGTGCGTTTCTTATATTCTAAGTTTTTCAGTGCAACTCACTCATATACTATGTACTACACTGTGCATTTCTTATATTCTAAGTTTTTCAGTGCAACTCACTCATATACTATGTACTACACTGTGCGTGTCTTATATTCTAAGTTTTTCAGTGCAATTCACTCATATAGTATGTACTACACTGTGCGTTTCTTAAATTCTAAGTTTTTCAGTGCAACTCACTCATATACTATGTACTACACTGTGCGTTTCTTATATTCCAAATTTTTCAGTGCAACTCACTCATATACTATGTACTACACTGTGCGTTTCTTATATTCTAAGTTTTTCAGTGCAACTCACTCATATACTATGTACTACACTGTGCGTTTCTTATATTCTAAGTTTTTCAGTGCAACTCACTCATATACTATGTACTACACTGTGCGTTTCTTATATTCTAAGTTTTTCAGTGCAACTCACTCATATACTATGTACTACACTGTGCGTTTCTTATATTCTAAATTTTTCAGTGCAACTCACTCATATACTATATACTACACTGTGCGTTTCTTATATTCTAAGTTTTTCAGTGCAACTCACTCATATACTATGTACTACACTGTGCGTTTCTTATATTCTAAGTTTTTCAGTGCAACTCACTCATATACTATGTACTACACTGTGCGTTTCTTATATTCTAAGTTTTTCAGTGCAACTCACTCATATACTATGTACTACACTGTGTGTTTCTTATATTCTAAGTTTTTCAGTGCAACTCACTCATATACTATGTACTACACTGTGCGTTTCTTATATTCTAAGTTTTTCAGTGCAACTCACTCATATACTATGTACTACACTGTGCGTTTCTTATATTCTAAGTTTTTCAGTGCAACTCACTCATATACTATGTACTACACTGTGCATTTCGTGTAATGCGGGTTTTTTAGTAAATTCTAAGTTTTTCAGTGCAACTCACTCATATACTATGTACTACACTGTGCGTTTCTTATATTCTAAGTTTTTCAGTGCAACTCACTCATATACTATGTACTACCCTGTGCGTTTCTTATATTCTAAGTTTTTCAGTGCAACTCACTCATATACTATGTACTACACTGTGCGTTTCTTATATTCTAAGTTTTTCAGTGCAACTCACTCATATACTATGTACTACACTGTGCGTTTCTTATATTCTAAGTTTTTCAGTGCAACTCACTCATATACTATGTACTACACTGTGCATTTCGTGTAATGCGGGTTTTTCAGTAAATTCTAAGTGTTTCAGTGCAACTCACTCATATACTATGTACTACACTGTGCGTTTCTTATATTCTAAGTTTTTCAGTGCAACTCACTCATATACTATGTACTACACTGTGCGTTTCTTATATTATAAGTTTTTCAGTGCAACTCACTCATATACTATGTACTACACTGTGCGTTTCTTATATTCTAAGTTTTTCAGTGCAACTCACTCATATACTATGTACTACACTGTGCATTTCGTGTAATGCGGGTTTTTCAGTAAATTCTAAGTTTTTCAGTGCAACTCACTCATATACTATGTACTACACTGTGCGTTTCTTATATTCTAAGTTTTTCAGTGCAACTCACTCATATACTATGTACTACACTGTGCGTTTCTTATATTCTAAGTTTTTCAGTGCAACTCACTCATATAGTATGTACTACAATGTGCGTTTCTTATATTCGAAGTTTTTCAGTGCAATTCACTCATATACTATGTACTACACTGTGCGTTTCTTATATTCTAAGTTTTTCAGTGCAACTCACTCATATACTATGTACTACACTGTGCGTTTCTTATATTCTAAGTTTTTCAGTGCAACTCACTCATATACTATGTACTACACTGTGCGTTTCTTATATTCTAAGTTTTTCAGTGCAAATCACTCATATACTATGTACTACACTGTGCGTTTCTTATATTCTAAGTTTTTCAGTGCAACTCACTCATATACTATGTACTACACTGTGCGTTTCTTATATTCTAAGTTTTTCAGTGCAACTCACTCATATACTATGTACTACACTGTGCGTTTCTTATATTCTAAGTTTTTCAGTGCAACTCACTCATATACTATGTACTACACTGTGCGTTTCTTATATTCTAAGTTTTTCAGTGCAACTCACTCATATACTATGTACTACACTGTGCATTTCGTGTAATGCGGGTTTTTCAGTAAATTCTAAGTGTTTCAGTGCAACTCACTCATATACTATGTACTACACTGTGCGTTTCATATATTCTAAGTTTTTCAGTGCAACTCACTCATATACTATGTACTACACTGTGCGTTTCTTATATTCTAAGTTTTTCAGTGCAACTCACTCATATACTATGTACTACACTGTGCGTTTCTTATATTCTAAATTTTTCAGTGCAACTCACTCATATACTATATACTACACTGTGCGTTTCTTATATTCTAAGTTTTTCAGTGCAACTCACTCATATACTATGTACTACACTGTGCGTTTCTTATATTCTAAGTTTTTCAGTGCAACTCACTCATATACTATGTACTACACTGTGCGTTTCTTATATTCTAAGTTTTTCAGTGCAACTCACTCATATACTATGTACTACACTGTGCGTTTCTTATATTCTAAGTTTTTCAGTGCAACTCACTCATATACTATGTACTACACTGTGCGTTTCTTATATTCTAAGTTTTTCAGTGCAACTCACTCATATACTATGTACTACACTGTGTGTTTCTTATATTCTAAGTTTTTCAGTGCAACTCACTCATATACTATGTACTACACTGTGCGTTTCTTATATTCTAAGTTTTTCAGTGCAACTCACTCATATACTATGTACTACACTGTGCGTTTCTTATATTCTAAGTTTTTCAGTGCAACTCACTCATATACTATGTACTACACTGTGCATTTCGTGTAATGCGGGTTTTTTAGTAAATTCTAAGTTTTTCAGTGCAACTCACTCATATACTATGTACTACACTGTGCGTTTCTTATATTCTAAGTTTTTCAGTGCAACTCACTCATATACTATGTACTACCCTGTGCGTTTCTTATATTCTAAGTTTTTCAGTGCAACTCACTCATATACTATGTACTACACTGTGCGTTTCTTATATTCTAAGTTTTTCAGTGCAACTCACTCATATACTATGTACTACACTGTGCGTTTCTTATATTCTAAGTTTTTCAGTGCAACTCACTCATATACTATGTACTACACTGTGCATTTCGTGTAATGCGGGTTTTTCAGTAAATTCTAAGTGTTTCAGTGCAACTCACTCATATACTATGTACTACACTGTGCGTTTCTTATATTCTAAGTTTTTCAGTGCAACTCACTCATATACTATGTACTACACTGTGCGTTTCTTATATTATAAGTTTTTCAGTGCAACTCACTCATATACTATGTACTACACTGTGCGTTTCTTATATTCTAAGTTTTTCAGTGCAACTCACTCATATACTATGTACTACACTGTGCATTTCGTGTAATGCGGGTTTTTCAGTAAATTCTAAGTTTTTCAGTGCAACTCACTCATATACTATGTACTACACTGTGCGTTTCTTATATTCTAAGTTTTTCAGTGCAACTCACTCATATACTATGTACTACACTGTGCGTTTCTTATATTCTAAGTTTTTCAGTGCAACTCACTCATATAGTATGTACTACAATGTGCGTTTCTTATATTCGAAGTTTTTCAGTGCAATTCACTCATATACTATGTACTACACTGTGCGTTTCTTATATTCTAAGTTTTTCAGTGCAACTCACTCATATACTATGTACTACACTGTGCGTTTCTTATATTCTAAGTTTTTCAGTGCAACTCACTCATATACTATGTACTACACTGTGCGTTTCTTATATTCTAAGTTTTTCAGTGCAAATCACTCATATACTATGTACTACACTGTGCGTTTCTTATATTCTAAGTTTTTCAGTGCAACTCACTCATATACTATGTACTACACTGTGCGTTTCTTATATTCTAAGTTTTTCAGTGCAACTCACTCATATACTATGTACTACACTGTGCGTTTCTTATATTCTAAGTTTTTCAGTGCAACTCACTCATATACTATGTACTACACTGTGCGTTTCTTATATTCTAAGTTTTTCAGTGCAACTCACTCATATACTATGTACTACACTGTGCATTTCGTGTAATGCGGGTTTTTCAGTAAATTCTAAGTGTTTCAGTGCAACTCACTCATATACTATGTACTACACTGTGCGTTTCATATATTCTAAGTTTTTCAGTGCAACTCACTCATATACTATGTACTACACTGTGCGTTTCTTATATTCTAAGTTTTTCAGTGCAACTCACTCATATACTATGTACTACACTGTGCGTTTCTTATATTCTAAATTTTTCAGTGCAACTCACTCATATACTATATACTACACTGTGCGTTTCTTATATTCTAAGTTTTTCAGTGCAACTCACTCATATACTATGTACTACACTGTGCGTTTCTTATATTCTAAGTTTTTCAGTGCAACTCACTCATATACTATGTACTACACTGTGCGTTTCTTATATTCTAAGTTTTTCAGTGCAACTCACTCATATACTATGTACTACACTGTGCGTTTCTTATATTCTAAGTTTTTCAGTGCAACTCACTCATATACTATGTACTACACTGTGCGTTTCTTATATTCTAAGTTTTTCAGTGCAACTCACTCATATACTATGTACTACACTGTGCGTTTCTTATATTCTAAGTTTTTCAGTGCAACTCACTCATATACTATGTACTACACTGTGCATTTCGTGTAATGCGGGTTTTTTAGTAAATTCTAAGTTTTTCAGTGCAACTCACTCATATACTATGTACTACAGTGTGCGTTTCTTATATTCTAAGTTTTTCAGTGCAACTCACTCATATACTATGTACTACCCTGTGCGTTTCTTATATTCTAAGTTTTTCAGTGCAACTCACTCATATACTATGTACTACACTGTGCGTTTCTTATATTCTAAGTTTTTCAGTGCAACTCACTCATATACTATGTACTACACTGTGCGTTTCTTATATTCTAAGTTTTTCAGTGCAACTCACTCATATACTATGTACTACACTGTGCATTTCGTGTAATGCGGGTTTTTCAGTAAATTCTAAGTGTTTCAGTGCAACTCACTCATATACTATGTACTACACTGTGCGTTTCTTATATTCTAAGTTTTTCAGTGCAATTCACTCATATAGTATGTACTACACTGTGCGTTTCTTAAATTCTAAGTTTTTCAGTGCAACTCACTCATATACTATGTACTACACTGTGCGTTTCTTATATTCCAAATTTTTCAGTGCAACTCACTCATATACTATGTACTACACTGTGCGTTTCTTATATTCTAAGTTTTTCAGTGCAACTCACTCATATACTATGTACTACACTGTGCGTTTCTTATATTCTAAGTTTTTCAGTGCAACTCACTCATATACTATGTACTACACTGTGCGTTTCTTATATTCTAAGTTTTTCAGTGCAACTCACTCATATACTATGTACTACACTGTGCGTTTCTTATATTCTAAATTTTTCAGTGCAACTCACTCATATACTATATACTACACTGTGCGTTTCTTATATTCTAAGTTTTTCAGTGCAACTCACTCATATACTATGTACTACACTGTGCGTTTCTTATATTCTAAGTTTTTCAGTGCAACTCACTCATATACTATGTACTACACTGTGCGTTTCTTATATTCTAAGTTTTTCAGTGCAACTCACTCATATACTATGTACTACACTGTGTGTTTCTTATATTCTAAGTTTTTCAGTGCAACTCACTCATATACTATGTACTACACTGTGCGTTTCTTATATTCTAAGTTTTTCAGTGCAACTCACTCATATACTATGTACTACACTGTGCGTTTCTTATATTCTAAGTTTTTCAGTGCAACTCACTCATATACTATGTACTACACTGTGCATTTCGTGTAATGCGGGTTTTTTAGTAAATTCTAAGTTTTTCAGTGCAACTCACTCATATACTATGTACTACACTGTGCGTTTCTTATATTCTAAGTTTTTCAGTGCAACTCACTCATATACTATGTACTACCCTGTGCGTTTCTTATATTCTAAGTTTTTCAGTGCAACTCACTCATATACTATGTACTACACTGTGCGTTTCTTATATTCTAAGTTTTTCAGTGCAACTCACTCATATACTATGTACTACACTGTGCGTTTCTTATATTCTAAGTTTTTCAGTGCAACTCACTCATATACTATGTACTACACTGTGCATTTCGTGTAATGCGGGTTTTTCAGTAAATTCTAAGTGTTTCAGTGCAACTCACTCATATACTATGTACTACACTGTGCGTTTCTTATATTCTAAGTTTTTCAGTGCAACTCACTCATATACTATGTACTACACTGTGCGTTTCTTATATTATAAGTTTTTCAGTGCAACTCACTCATATACTATGTACTACACTGTGCGTTTCTTATATTCTAAGTTTTTCAGTGCAACTCACTCATATACTATGTACTACACTGTGCATTTCGTGTAATGCGGGTTTTTCAGTAAATTCTAAGTTTTTCAGTGCAACTCACTCATATACTATGTACTACACTGTGCGTTTCTTATATTCTAAGTTTTTCAGTGCAACTCACTCATATACTATGTACTACACTGTGCGTTTCTTATATTCTAAGTTTTTCAGTGCAACTCACTCATATAGTATGTACTACAATGTGCGTTTCTTATATTCGAAGTTTTTCAGTGCAATTCACTCATATACTATGTACTACACTGTGCGTTTCTTATATTCTAAGTTTTTCAGTGCAACTCACTCATATACTATGTACTACACTGTGCGTTTCTTATATTCTAAGTTTTTCAGTGCAACTCACTCATATACTATGTACTACACTGTGCGTTTCTTATATTCTAAGTTTTTCAGTGCAAATCACTCATATACTATGTACTACACTGTGCGTTTCTTATATTCTAAGTTTTTCAGTGCAACTCACTCATATACTATGTACTACACTGTGCGTTTCTTATATTCTAAGTTTTTCAGTGCAACTCACTCATATACTATGTACTACACTGTGCGTTTCTTATATTCTAAGTTTTTCAGTGCAACTCACTCATATACTATGTACTACACTGTGCGTTTCTTATATTCTAAGTTTTTCAGTGCAACTCACTCATATACTATGTACTACACTGTGCATTTCGTGTAATGCGGGTTTTTCAGTAAATTCTAAGTGTTTCAGTGCAACTCACTCATATACTATGTACTACACTGTGCGTTTCATATATTCTAAGTTTTTCAGTGCAACTCACTCATATACTATGTACTACACTGTGCGTTTCTTATATTCTAAGTTTTTCAGTGCAACTCACTCATATACTATGTACTACACTGTGCGTTTCTTATATTCTAAATTTTTCAGTGCAACTCACTCATATACTATATACTACACTGTGCGTTTCTTATATTCTAAGTTTTTCAGTGCAACTCACTCATATACTATGTACTACACTGTGCGTTTCTTATATTCTAAGTTTTTCAGTGCAACTCACTCATATACTATGTACTACACTGTGCGTTTCTTATATTCTAAGTTTTTCAGTGCAACTCACTCATATACTATGTACTACACTGTGCGTTTCTTATATTCTAAGTTTTTCAGTGCAACTCACTCATATACTATGTACTACACTGTGCGTTTCTTATATTCTAAGTTTTTCAGTGCAACTCACTCATATACTATGTACTACACTGTGTGTTTCTTATATTCTAAGTTTTTCAGTGCAACTCACTCATATACTATGTACTACACTGTGCGTTTCTTATATTCTAAGTTTTTCAGTGCAACTCACTCATATACTATGTACTACACTGTGCGTTTCTTATATTCTAAGTTTTTCAGTGCAACTCACTCATATACTATGTACTACACTGTGCATTTCGTGTAATGCGGGTTTTTTAGTAAATTCTAAGTTTTTCAGTGCAACTCACTCATATACTATGTACTACACTGTGCGTTTCTTATATTCTAAGTTTTTCAGTGCAACTCACTCATATACTATGTACTACCCTGTGCGTTTCTTATATTCTAAGTTTTTCAGTGCAACTCACTCATATACTATGTACTACACTGTGCGTTTCTTATATTCTAAGTTTTTCAGTGCAACTCACTCATATACTATGTACTACACTGTGCGTTTCTTATATTCTAAGTTTTTCAGTGCAACTCACTCATATACTATGTACTACACTGTGCATTTCGTGTAATGCGGGTTTTTCAGTAAATTCTAAGTGTTTCAGTGCAACTCACTCATATACTATGTACTACACTGTGCGTTTCTTATATTCTAAGTTTTTCAGTGCAACTCACTCATATACTATGTACTACACTGTGCGTTTCTTATATTATAAGTTTTTCAGTGCAACTCACTCATATACTATGTACTACACTGTGCGTTTCTTATATTCTAAGTTTTTCAGTGCAACTCACTCATATACTATGTACTACACTGTGCATTTCGTGTAATGCGGGTTTTTCAGTAAATTCTAAGTTTTTCAGTGCAACTCACTCATATACTATGTACTACACTGTGCGTTTCTTATATTCTAAGTTTTTCAGTGCAACTCACTCATATACTATGTACTACACTGTGCGTTTCTTATATTCTAAGTTTTTCAGTGCAACTCACTCATATAGTATGTACTACAATGTGCGTTTCTTATATTCGAAGTTTTTCAGTGCAATTCACTCATATACTATGTACTACACTGTGCGTTTCTTATATTCTAAGTTTTTCAGTGCAACTCACTCATATACTATGTACTACACTGTGCGTTTCTTATATTCTAAGTTTTTCAGTGCAACTCACTCATATACTATGTACTACACTGTGCGTTTCTTATATTCTAAGTTTTTCAGTGCAAATCACTCATATACTATGTACTACACTGTGCGTTTCTTATATTCTAAGTTTTTCAGTGCAACTCACTCATATACTATGTACTACACTGTGCGTTTCTTATATTCTAAGTTTTTCAGTGCAACTCACTCATATACTATGTACTACACTGTGCGTTTCTTATATTCTAAGTTTTTCAGTGCAACTCACTCATATACTATGTACTACACTGTGCGTTTCTTATATTCTAAGTTTTTCAGTGCAACTCACTCATATACTATGTACTACACTGTGCATTTCGTGTAATGCGGGTTTTTCAGTAAATTCTAAGTGTTTCAGTGCAACTCACTCATATACTATGTACTACACTGTGCGTTTCATATATTCTAAGTTTTTCAGTGCAACTCACTCATATACTATGTACTACACTGTGCGTTTCTTATATTCTAAGTTTTTCAGTGCAACTCACTCATATACTATGTACTACACTGTGCGTTTCTTATATTCTAAATTTTTCAGTGCAACTCACTCATATACTATATACTACACTGTGCGTTTCTTATATTCTAAGTTTTTCAGTGCAACTCACTCATATACTATGTACTACACTGTGCGTTTCTTATATTCTAAGTTTTTCAGTGCAACTCACTCATATACTATGTACTACACTGTGCGTTTCTTATATTCTAAGTTTTTCAGTGCAACTCACTCATATACTATGTACTACACTGTGCGTTTCTTATATTCTAAGTTTTTCAGTGCAACTCACTCATATACTATGTACTACACTGTGCGTTTCTTATATTCTAAGTTTTTCAGTGCAACTCACTCATATACTATGTACTACACTGTGCGTTTCTTATATTCTAAGTTTTTCAGTGCAACTCACTCATATACTATGTACTACACTGTGCATTTCGTGTAATGCGGGTTTTTTAGTAAATTCTAAGTTTTTCAGTGCAACTCACTCATATACTATGTACTACAGTGTGCGTTTCTTATATTCTAAGTTTTTCAGTGCAACTCACTCATATACTATGTACTACCCTGTGCGTTTCTTATATTCTAAGTTTTTCAGTGCAACTCACTCATATACTATGTACTACACTGTGCGTTTCTTATATTCTAAGTTTTTCAGTGCAACTCACTCATATACTATGTACTACACTGTGCGTTTCTTATATTCTAAGTTTTTCAGTGCAACTCACTCATATACTATGTACTACACTGTGCATTTCGTGTAATGCGGGTTTTTCAGTAAATTCTAAGTGTTTCAGTGCAACTCACTCATATACTATGTACTACACTGTGCGTTTCTTATATTCTAAGTTTTTCAGTGCAACTCACTCATATACTATGTACTACACTGTGCGTTTCTTATATTCTAAGTTTTTCAGTGCAACTCACTCATATACTATGTACTACACTGTGCGTTTCTTATATTCTAAGTTTTTCAGTGCAACTCACTCATATACTATGTACTACACTGTGCATTTCGTGTAATGCGGGTTTTTCAGTAAATTCTAAGTTTTTCAGTGCAACTCACTCATATACTATGTACTACACTGTGCGTTTCTTATATTCTAAGTTTTTCAGTGCAACTCACTCATATACTATGTACTACACTGTGCGTTTCTTATATTCTAAGTTTTTCAGTGCAACTCACTCATATACTATGTACTACACTGTGCGTTTCTTATATTCTAAGTTTTTCAGTGCAACTCACTCATATACTATGTACTACACTGTGCATTTCGTGTAATGCGGGTTTTTTAGTAAATTCTAAGTTTTTCAGTGCAACTCACTCATATACTATGTACTACAGTGTGCGTTTCTTATATTCTAAGTTTTTCAGTGCAACTCACTCATATACTATGTACTACCCTGTGCGTTTCTTATATTCTAAGTTTTTCAGTGCAACTCACTCATATACTATGTACTACACTGTGCGTTTCTTATATTCTAAGTTTTTCAGTGCAACTCACTCATATACTATGTACTACACTGTGCGTTTCTTATATTCTAAGTTTTTCAGTGCAACTCACTCATATACTATGTACTACACTGTGCATTTCGTGTAATGCGGGTTTTTCAGTAAATTCTAAGTGTTTCAGTGCAACTCACTCATATACTATGTACTACACTGTGCGTTTCTTATATTCTAAGTTTTTCAGTGCAACTCACTCATATACTATGTACTACACTGTGCGTTTCTTATATTCTAAGTTTTTCAGTGCAACTCACTCATATACTATGTACTACACTGTGCGTTTCTTATATTCTAAGTTTTTCAGTGCAACTCACTCATATACTATGTACTACACTGTGCATTTCGTGTAATGCGGGTTTTTCAGTAAATTCTAAGTTTTTCAGTGCAACTCACTCATATACTATGTACTACACTGTGCGTTTCTTATATTCTAAGTTTTTCAGTGCAACTCACTCATATACTATGTACTACACTGTGCGTTTCTTATATTCTAAGTTTTTCAGTGCAACTCACTCATATAGTATGTACTACAATGTGCGTTTCTTATATTCGAAGTTTTTCAGTGCAATTCACTCATATACTATGTACTACACTGTGCGTTTCTTATATTCTAAGTTTTTCAGTGCAACTCACTCATATACTATGTACTACACTGTGCGTTTCTTATATTCTAAGTTTTTCAGTGCAACTCACTCATATACTATGTACTACACTGTGCGTTTCTTATATTCTAAGTTTTTCAGTGCAACTCACTCATATACTATGTACTACACTGTGCGTTTCTTATATTCTAAGTTTTTCAGTGCAACTCACTCATATACTATGTACTACACTGTGCGTTTCTTATATTCTAAGTTTTTCAGTGCAACTCACTCATATACTATGTTCTACACTGTGCGTTTCTTATATTCTAAGTTTTTCAGTGCAACTCACTCATATACTATGTACTACACTGTGCGTTTCTTATATTCTAAGTTTTTCAGTGCAACTCACTCATATACTATGTACTACACTGTGCATTTCGTGTAATGCGGGTTTTTCAGTAAATTCTAAGTGTTTCAGTGCAACTCACTCATATACTATGTACTACACTGTGCGTTTCATATATTCTAAGTTTTTCAGTGCAACTCACTCATATACTATGTACTACACTGTGCGTTTCTTATATTCTAAGTTTTTCAGTGCAACTCACTCATATACTATGTACTACACTGTGCGTTTCTTATATTCTAAGTTTTTCAGTGCAACTCACTCATATACTATGTACTACACTGTGCGTTTCTTATATTCTAAGTTTTTCAGTGCAACTCACTCATATACTATGTACTACACTGTGCGTTTCTTATATTCTAAGTTTTTCAGTGCAACTCACTCATATACTATGTACTACACTGTGCGTTTCTTATATTCTAAGTTTTTCAGCGCAACTCACTCATATAGTATGTACTACAATGTGCGTTTCTTATATTCGAAGTTTTTCAGTGCAATTCACTCATATACTATGTACTACACTGTGCGTTTCTTATATTCTAAGTTTTTCAGTGCAACTCACTCATATACTATGTACTACACTGTGCGTTTCTTATATTCTAAGTTTTTCAGTGCAACTCACTCATATACTATGTACTACACTGTGCGTTTCTTATATTCTAAGTTTTTCAGTGCAAATCACTCATATACTATGTACTACACTGTGCGTTTCTTATATTCTAAGTTTTTCAGTGCAACTCACTCATATACTATGTACTACACTGTGCGTTTCTTATATTCTAAGTTTTTCAGTGCAACTCACTCATATACTATGTACTACACTGTGCGTTTCTTATATTCTAAGTTTTTCAGTGCAACTCACTCATATACTATGTACTACACTGTGCGTTTCTTATATTCTAAGTTTTTAAGTGCAACTCACTCATATACTATGTACTACACTGTGCATTTCGTGTAATGCGGGTTTTTCAGTAAATTCTAAGTTTTTCAGTGCAACTCACTCATATACTATGTACTACACTGTGCGTTTCTTATATTCTAAGTTTTTCAGTGCAACTCACTCATATACTATGTACTACACTGTGCGTTTCTTATATTCTAAGTTTTTCAGTGCAACTCACTCATATACTATGTACTACACTGTGCATTTCGTGTAATGCGGGTTTTTCAGTAAATTCTAAGTTTTTCAGTGCAACTCACTCATATACTATGTACTACACTGTGCGTTTCTTATATTCTAAGTTTTTCAGTGCAACTCACTCATATACTATGTACTACACTGTGCGTTTCTTATATTCTAAGTTTTTCAGTGCAACTCACTCATATACTATGTACTACACTGTGCGTTTCTTATATTCTAAGTTTTTCAGTGCAACTCACTCATATACTATGTACTACACTGTGCGTTTCTTAAATTCTAAGTTTTTCAGTGCAACTCACTCATATACTATGTACTACACTGTGCGTTTCTTATATTCTAAGTTTTTCAGTGCAACTCACTCATATACTATGTACTACACTGTGCGTTTCTTATATTCTAAGTTTTTCAGTGCAACTCACTCATATACTATGTACTACACTGTGCGTTTCTTATATTCTAAGTTTTTCAGTGCAACTCACTCATATACTATGTACTACACTGTGCGTTTCTTATATTCTAAGTTTTTCAGTGCAACTCACTCATATACTATGTACTACAATGTGCGTTTCTTATATTCTAAGTTTTTCAGTGCAACTCACTCATATACTATGTACTACACTGTGCGTTTCTTATATTCTAAGTTTTTCAGTGCAACTCACTCATATACTATGTACTACACTGTGCGTTTCTTATATTCTAAGTTTTTCAGTGCAACTCACTCATATACTATGTACTACACTGTGCGTTTCTTAAATTCTAAGTTTTTCAGTGCAACTCACTCATATACTATGTACTACACTGTCCGTTTCTTAAATTCTAAGTTTTTCAGTGCAACTCACTCATATACTATGTACTACACTGAGCGTTTCTTATATTCTAAGTTTTTCAGTGCAACTCACTCATATACTATGTACTACACTGTGCGTTTCTTATATTCTAAGTTTTTCAGTGCAACTCACTCATATACTATGTACTACACTGTGCGTTTCTTATATTCTAAGTTTTTCAGTGCAACTCACTCATATACTATGTACTACACTGTGCTTTTCGTGTAATGCGGGTTTTTTCAGTAAATTCTAAGTTTTTCAGTGCAACTCACTCATATACTATGTACTACACTGTGCTTTTCTTATATTCTAAGTTTTTCAGTGCAACTCACTCATATACTATGTACTACACTGTGCGTTTCTTATATTCTAAGTTTTTCAGTGCAACTCACTCATATACTATGTACTACACTGTGCATTTCGTGTAATGCGGGTTTTTTCAGTAAATTCTAAGTTTTTCAGTGCAACTCACTCATATACTATGTACTACACTGTGCGTTTCTTATATTCTAAGTTTTTCAGTGCAACTCACTCATATACTATATACTACACTGTGCATTTCTTATATTCTAAGTTTTTCAGTGCAACTCAATCATATACTATGTACTACACTGTGCGTTTCTTATATTCTAAGTTTTTCAGTGCAACTCACTCATATACTATGTACTACACTGTGCATTTCGTGTAATGCGGGTTTTTTAGTAAATTCTAAGTTTTTCAGTGCAACTCACTCATATACTATGTACTACACTGTGCGTTTCTTATATTCTAAGTTTTTCAGTGCAACTCACTCATATACTATGTACTACCCTGTGCGTTTCTTATATTCTAAGTTTTTCAGTGCAACTCACTCATATACTATGTACTACACTGTGCGTTTCTTATATTCTAAGTTTTTCAGTGCAACTCACTCATATACTATGTACTACACTGTGCGTTTCTTATATTCTAAGTTTTTCAGTGCAACTCACTCATATACTATGTACTACACTGTGCATTTCGTGTAATGCGGGTTTTTCAGTAAATTCTAAGTGTTTCAGTGCAACTCACTCATATACTATGTACTACACTGTGCGTTTCTTATATTCTAAGTTTTTCAGTGCAACTCACTCATATACTATGTACTACACTGTGCGTTTCTTATATTCTAAGTTTTTCAGTGCAACTCACTCATATACTATGTACTACACTGTGCGTTTCTTATATTCTAAGTTTTTCAGTGCAACTCACTCATATACTATGTACTACACTGTGCATTTCGTGTAATGCGGGTTTTTCAGTAAATTCTAAGTTTTTCAGTGCAACTCACTCATATACTATGTACTACACTGTGCGTTTCTTATATTCTAAGTTTTTCAGTGCAACTCACTCATATACTATGTACTACACTGTGCGTTTCTTATATTCTAAGTTTTTCAGTGCAACTCACTCATATACTATGTACTACACTGTGCGTTTCTTATATTCTAAGTTTTTCAGTGCAACTCACTCATATACTATGTACTACACTGTGCGTTTCTTATATTCTACGTTTTTCAGTGCAACTCACTCATATACTATGTACTACACTGTGCGTTTCTTATATTCTAAGTTTTTCAGTGCAAATCACTCATATACTATGTACTACACTGTGCGTTTCTTATATTCTAAGTTTTTCAGTGCAACTCACTCATATACTATGTACTACACTGTGCGTTTCTTAAATTCTAAGTTTTTCAGTGCAACTCACTCATATACTATGTACTACACTGTCCGTTTCTTAAATTCTAAGTTTTTCAGTGCAACTCACTCATATACTATTTACTACACTGAGCGTTTCTTATGTTCTAAGTTTTTCAGTGCAACTCACTCATATACTATGTACTACACTGTGCGTTTCTTATATTCTAAGTTTTTCAGTGCAACTCACTCATATACTATGTACTACACTGTGCGTTTCTTATATTCTAAGTTTTTCAGTGCAACTCACTCATATACTATGTACTACACTCTGCGTTTCTTATATTCTAAGTTTTTTAGTGCAACTCACTCATATACTATGTACTACACTGTGCGTTTCTTATATTCTAAGTTTTTCAGTGCAACTCACTCATATACTAAGTACTACACTGTGCGTTTCTTATATTCTAAGTTTTTCAGTGCAACTCACTCATATACTATGTACTACACTGTGCGTTTCTTATATTCTAAGTTTTTCAGTGCAACTCACTCATATACTATGTACTACACTGTGCGTTTCTTATATTCTAAGTTTTTCAGTGCAACTCACTCATATACTATGTACTACACTGTGCGTTTCTTATATTCTAAGTTTTTCAGTGCAACTCACTCATATACTATGTACTACACTGTGCATTTCGTGTAATGCGGGTTTTTCAGTAAATTCTAAGTTTTTCAGTGCAACTCACTCATATACTATGTACTACACTGTGCGTTTCTTATATTCTAAGTTTTTCAGTGCAACTCACTCATATACTATGTACTACACTGTGCGTTTCTTATATTCTAAGTTTTTCAGTGCAACTCACTCATATACTATGTACTACACTGTGCGTTTCCGATATTCTAAGTTTTTCAGTGCAACTCACTCATATACTATGTACTACACTGTGCGTTTCTTATATTCTAAGTTTTTCAGTGCAACTCACTCATATACTATGTACTACACTGTGCGTTTCTTATATTCTAAGTTTTTCAGTGCAACTCACTCATATACTATGTACTACACTGTGCGTTTCTTATATTCTAAGTTTTTCAGTGCAACTCACTCATATACTATGTACTACACTGTGTGTTTCTTATATTCTAAGTTTTTCAGTGCAACTCACTCATATACTATGTACTACACTGTGCGTTTCTTATATTCTAAGTTTTTCAGTGCAACTCACTCATATACTATGTACTACACTGTGCGTTTCTTATATTCTAAGTTTTTCAGTGCAACTCACTCATATACTATGTACTACACTGTGCATTTCGTGTAATGCGGGTTTTTCAGTAAATTCTAAGTTTTTCAGTGCAACTCACTCATATACTATGTACTACCCTGTGCATTTCGTGTAATGCGGGTTTTTCAGTAAATTCTAAATTTTTCAGTGCAACTCACTCATATACTATGTACTACACTGTGCGTTTCTTATATTCTAAGTTTTTCAGTGCAACTCACTCATATACTATGTACTACACTGTGCGTTTCTTATATTCTAAGTTTTTCAGTGCAACTCACTCATATACTATGTACTACACTGTGCGTTTCTTATATTCTAAGTTTTTCAGTGCAAATCACTCATATACTATGTACTACACTGTGCGTTTCTTATATTCTAAGTTTTTCAGTGCAACTCACTCATATACTATGTACTACACTGTGCGTTTCTTATATTCTAAGTTTTTCAGTGCAACTCACTCATATACTATGTACTACACTGTGCGTTTCTTAAATTCTAAGTTTTTCAGTGCAACTCACTCATATACTATGTACTACACTGTGCGTTTCTTATATTCTAAGTTTTTCAGTGCAACTCACTCATATACTATGTACTACACTGTGCGTTTCTTATATTCTAAGTTTTTCAGGGCAACTCACTCATATACTATGTACTACACTGTGCGTTTCTTATATTCTAAGTTTTTCAGTGCAACTCACTCATATACTATGTACTACACTGTGCGTTTCTTATATTCTAAGTTTTTCAGTGCAACTCACTCATATACTATGTACTACACTGTGCGTTTCTTATATTCTAAGTTTTTCAGTGCAACTCACTCATATACTATGTACTACACTGTGCGTTTCTTATATTCTAAGTTTTTCAGTGCAACTCACTCATATACTATGTACTACACTGTGCGTTTCTTATATTCTAAGTTTTTCAGCGCAACTCACTCATATAGTATGTACTACAATGTGCGTTTCTTATATTCTAAGTTTTTCAGTGCAATTCACTCATATACTATGTACTACACTGTGCGTTTCTTATATTCTAAGTTTTTCAGTGCAACTCACTCATATACTATGTACTACACTGTGCGTTTCTTATATTCTAAGTTTTTCAGTGCAACTCACTCATATACTATGTACTACACTGTGCGTTTCTTATATTCTAAGTTTTTCAGTGCAAATCACTCATATACTATGTACTACACTGTGCGTTTCTTATATTCTAAGTTTTTCAGTGCAACTCACTCATATACTATGTACTACACTGTGCGTTTCTTATATTCTAAGTTTTTCAGTGCAACTCACTCATATACTATGTACTACACTGTGCGTTTCTTATATTCTAAGTTTTTCAGTGCAACTCACTCATATACTATGTACTACACTGTGCGTTTCTTATATTCTAAGTTTTTAAGTGCAACTCACTCATATACTATGTACTACACTGTGCATTTCGTGTAATGCGGGTTTTTCAGTAAATTCTAAGTTTTTCAGTGCAACTCACTCATATACTATGTACTACACTGTGCGTTTCTTATATTCTAAGTTTTTCAGTGCAACTCACTCATATACTATGTACTACACTGTGCGTTTCTTATATTCTAAGTTTTTCAGTGCAACTCACTCATATACTATGTACTACACTGTGCATTTCGTGTAATGCGGGTTTTTCAGTAAATTCTAAGTTTTTCAGTGCAACTCACTCATATACTATGTACTACACTGTGCGTTTCTTATATTCTAAGTTTTTCAGTGCAACTCACTCATATACTATGTACTACACTGTGCGTTTCTTATATTCTAAGTTTTTCAGTGCAACTCACTCATATACTATGTACTACACTGTGCGTTTCTTATATTCTAAGTTTTTCAGTGCAACTCACTCATATACTATGTACTACACTGTGCGTTTCTTAAATTCTAAGTTTTTCAGTGCAACTCACTCATATACTATGTACTACACTGTGCGTTTCTTATATTCTAAGTTTTTCAGTGCAACTCACTCATATACTATGTACTACACTGTGCGTTTCTTATATTCTAAGTTTTTCAGTGCAACTCACTCATATACTATGTACTACACTGTGCGTTTCTTATATTCTAAGTTTTTCAGTGCAACTCACTCATATACTATGTACTACACTGTGCGTTTCTTATATTCTAAGTTTTTCAGTGCAACTCACTCATATACTATGTACTACACTTAGCGTTTCTTATATTCTAAGTTTTTCAGTGCAACTCACTCATATACTATGTACTACACTGTGCGTTTCTTATATTCTAAGTTTTTCAGTGCAACTCACTCATATACTATGTACTACACTGTGCGTTTCTTATATTCTAAGTTTTTCAGTGCAACTCACTCATATACTATGTACTACACTGTGCGTTTCTTAAATTCTAAGTTTTTCAGTGCAACTCACTCATATACTATGTACTACACTGTCCGTTTCTTAAATTCTAAGTTTTTCAGTGCAACTCACTCATATACTATGTACTACACTGAGCGTTTCTTATATTCTAAGTTTTTCAGTGCAACTCACTCATATACTATGTACTACACTGTGCGTTTCTTATATTCTAAGTTTTTCAGTGCAACTCACTCATATACTATGTACTACACTGTGCGTTTCTTATATTCTAAGTTTTTCAGTGCAACTCACTCATATACTATGTACTACACTGTGCTTTTCGTGTAATGCGGGTTTTTTCAGTAAATTCTAAGTTTTTCAGTGCAACTCACTCATATACTATGTACTACACTGTGCTTTTCTTATATTCTAAGTTTTTCAGTGCAACTCACTCATATACTATGTACTACACTGTGCGTTTCTTATATTCTAAGTTTTTCAGTGCAACTCACTCATATACTATGTACTACACTGTGCATTTCGTGTAATGCTGGTTTTTTCAGTAAATTCTAAGTTTTTCAGTGCAACTCACTCATATACTATGTACTACACTGTGCGTTTCTTATATTCTAAGTTTTTCAGTGCAACTCACTCATATACTATATACTACACTGTGCATTTCTTATATTCTAAGTTTTTCAGTGCAACTCAATCATATACTATGTACTACACTGTGCGTTTCTTATATTCTAAGTTTTTCAGTGCAACTCACTCATATACTATGTACTACACTGTGCATTTCGTGTAATGCGGGTTTTTTAGTAAATTCTAAGTTTTTCAGTGCAACTCACTCATATACTATGTACTACACTGTGCGTTTCTTATATTCTAAGTTTTTCAGTGCAACTCACTCATATACTATGTACTACCCTGTGCGTTTCTTATATTCTAAGTTTTTCAGTGCAACTCACTCATATACTATGTACTACACTGTGCGTTTCTTATATTCTAAGTTTTTCAGTGCAACTCACTCATATACTATGTACTACACTGTGCGTTTCTTATATTCTAAGTTTTTCAGTGCAACTCACTCATATACTATGTACTACACTGTGCATTTCGTGTAATGCGGGTTTTTCAGTAAATTCTAAGTGTTTCAGTGCAACTCACTCATATACTATGTACTACACTGTGCGTTTCTTATATTCTAAGTTTTTCAGTGCAACTCACTCATATACTATGTACTACACTGTGCGTTTCTTATATTCTAAGTTTTTCAGTGCAACTCACTCATATACTATGTACTACACTGTGCGTTTCTTATATTCTAAGTTTTTCAGTGCAACTCACTCATATACTATGTACTACACTGTGCATTTCGTGTAATGCGGGTTTTTCAGTAAATTCTAAGTTTTTCAGTGCAACTCACTCATATACTATGTACTACACTGTGCGTTTCTTATATTCTAAGTTTTTCAGTGCAACTCACTCATATACTATGTACTACACTGTGCGTTTCTTATATTCTAAGTTTTTCAGTGCAACTCACTCATATACTATGTACTACACTGTGCGTTTCTTATATTCTAAGTTTTTCAGTGCAACTCACTCATATACTATGTACTACACTGTGCGTTTCTTATATTCTACGTTTTTCAGTGCAACTCACTCATATACTATGTACTACACTGTGCGTTTCTTATATTCTAAGTTTTTCAGTGCAAATCACTCATATACTATGTACTACACTGTGCGTTTCTTATATTCTAAGTTTTTCAGTGCAACTCACTCATATACTATGTACTACACTGTGCGTTTCTTAAATTCTAAGTTTTTCAGTGCAACTCACTCATATACTATGTACTACACTGTCCGTTTCTTAAATTCTAAGTTTTTCAGTGCAACTCACTCATATACTATTTACTACACTGAGCGTTTCTTATGTTCTAAGTTTTTCAGTGCAACTCACTCATATACTATGTACTACACTGTGCGTTTCTTATATTCTAAGTTTTTCAGTGCAACTCACTCATATACTATGTACTACACTGTGCGTTTCTTATATTCTAAGTTTTTCAGTGCAACTCACTCATATACTATGTACTACACTCTGCGTTTCTTATATTCTAAGTTTTTTAGTGCAACTCACTCATATACTATGTACTACACTGTGCGTTTCTTATATTCTAAGTTTTTCAGTGCAACTCACTCATATACTAAGTACTACACTGTGCGTTTCTTATATTCTAAGTTTTTCAGTGCAACTCACTCATATACTATGTACTACACTGTGCGTTTCTTATATTCTAAGTTTTTCAGTGCAACTCACTCATATACTATGTACTACACTGTGCGTTTCTTATATTCTAAGTTTTTCAGTGCAACTCACTCATATACTATGTACTACACTGTGCGTTTCTTATATTCTAAGTTTTTCAGTGCAACTCACTCATATACTATGTACTACACTGTGCATTTCGTGTAATGCGGGTTTTTCAGTAAATTCTAAGTTTTTCAGTGCAACTCACTCATATACTATGTACTACACTGTGCGTTTCTTATATTCTAAGTTTTTCAGTGCAACTCACTCATATACTATGTACTACACTGTGCGTTTCTTATATTCTAAGTTTTTCAGTGCAACTCACTCATATACTATGTACTACACTGTGCGTTTCCGATATTCTAAGTTTTTCAGTGCAACTCACTCATATACTATGTACTACACTGTGCGTTTCTTATATTCTAAGTTTTTCAGTGCAACTCACTCATATACTATGTACTACACTGTGCGTTTCTTATATTCTAAGTTTTTCAGTGCAACTCACTCATATACTATGTACTACACTGTGCGTTTCTTATATTCTAAGTTTTTCAGTGCAACTCACTCATATACTATGTACTACACTGTGTGTTTCTTATATTCTAAGTTTTTCAGTGCAACTCACTCATATACTATGTACTACACTGTGCGTTTCTTATATTCTAAGTTTTTCAGTGCAACTCACTCATATACTATGTACTACACTGTGCGTTTCTTATATTCTAAGTTTTTCAGTGCAACTCACTCATATACTATGTACTACACTGTGCATTTCGTGTAATGCGGGTTTTTCAGTAAATTCTAAGTTTTTCAGTGCAACTCACTCATATACTATGTACTACCCTGTGCATTTCGTGTAATGCGGGTTTTTCAGTAAATTCTAAATTTTTCAGTGCAACTCACTCATATACTATGTACTACACTGTGCGTTTCTTATATTCTAAGTTTTTCAGTGCAACTCACTCATATACTATGTACTACACTGTGCGTTTCTTATATTCTAAGTTTTTCAGTGCAACTCACTCATATACTATGTACTACACTGTGCGTTTCTTATATTCTAAGTTTTTCAGTGCAAATCACTCATATACTATGTACTACACTGTGCGTTTCTTATATTCTAAGTTTTTCAGTGCAACTCACTCATATACTATGTACTACACTGTGCGTTTCTTATATTCTAAGTTTTTCAGTGCAACTCACTCATATACTATGTACTACACTGTGCGTTTCTTAAATTCTAAGTTTTTCAGTGCAACTCACTCATATACTATGTACTACACTTAGCGTTTCTTATATTCTAAGTTTTTCAGTGCAACTCACTCATATACTATGTACTACACTGTGCGTTTCTTATATTCTAAGTTTTTCAGTGCAACTCACTCATATACTATGTACTACACTGTGCGTTTCTTATATTCTAAGTTTTTCAGTGCAACTCACTCATATACTATGTACTACACTCTGCGTTTCTTATATTCTAAGTTTTTCAGTGCAACTCACTCATATACTATGTACTACACTGTGCGTTTCTTATATTCTAAGTTTTTCAGTGCAACTCACTCATATACTAAGTACTACACTGTGCGTTTCTTATATTCTAAGTTTTTCAGTGCAACTCACTCATATACTATGTACTACACTGTGCGTTTCTTATATTCTAAGTTTTTCAGTGCAACTCACTCATATACTATGTACTACACTGTGCGTTTCTTATATTCTAAGTTTTTCAGTGCAACTCACTCATATACTATGTACTACACTGTGCGTTTCTTATATTCTAAGTTTTTCAGTGCAACTCACTCATATACTATGTACTACACTGTGCATTTCGTGTAATGCGGGTTTTTCAGTAAATTCTAAGTTTTTCAGTGCAACTCACTCATATACTATGTACTACACTGTGCGTTTCTTATATTCTAAGTTTTTCAGTGCAACTCACTCATATACTATGTACTACACTGTGCGTTTCTTATATTCTAAGTTTTTCAGTGCAACTCACTCATATACTATGTACTACACTGTTCGTTTCCGATATTCTAAGTTTTTCAGTGCAACTCACTCATATACTATGTACTACACTGTGCGTTTCTTATATTCTAAGTTTTTCAGTGCAACTCACTCATATACTATGTACTACACTGTGCGTTTCTTATATTCTAAGTTTTTCAGTGCAACTCACTCATATACTATGTACTACACTGTGCGTTTCTTATATTCTAAGTTTTTCAGTGCAACTCACTCATATACTATGTACTACACTGTGCATTTCGTGTAATGCGGGTTTTTCAGTAAATTCTAAGTTTTTCAGTGCAACTCACTCATATACTATGTACTACACTGTGCGTTTCTTATATTCTAAGTTTTTCAGTGCAACTCACTCATATACTATGTACTACACTGTGCGTTTCTTATATTCTAAGTTTTTCAGTGCAAATCACTCATATACTATGTACTACACTGTGCGTTTCTTATATTCTAAGTTTTTCAGTGCAACTCACTCATATACTATGTACTACACTGTGCGTTTCTTATATTCTAAGTTTTTCAGTGCAACTCACTCATATACTATGTACTACACTGTGCGTTTCTTATATTCTAAGTTTTTCAGTGCAACTCACTCATATACTATGTACTACACTGTGCGTTTCTTATATTCTAAGTTTTTCAGTGCAACTCACTCATATACTATGTACTACACTGTGCGTTTCTTATATTCTAAGTTTTTCAGTGCAACTCACTCATATACTATGTACTACACTGTGCGTTTCTTATATTCTACGTTTTTCAGTGCAACTCACTCATATACTATGTACTACACTGTGCGTTTCTTATATTCTAAGTTTTTCAGTGCAAATCACTCATATACTATGTACTACACTGTGCGTTTCTTATATTCTAAGTTTTTCAGTGCAACTCACTCATATACTATGTACTACACTGTGCGTTTCTTATATTCTAAGTTTTTCAGTGCAACTCACTCATATACTATGTACTACACTGTGCGTTTCTTAAATTCTAAGTTTTTCAGTGCAACTCACTCATATACTATGTACTACACTGTCCGTTTCTTAAATTCTAAGTTTTTCAGTGCAACTCACTCATATACTATGTACTACACTGAGCGTTTCTTATATTCTAAGTTTTTCAGTGCAACTCACTCATATACTATGTACTACACTGTGCGTTTCTTATATTCTAAGTTTTTCAGTGCAACTCACTCATATACTATGTACTACACTGTGCGTTTCTTATATTCTAAGTTTTTCAGTGCAACTCACTCATATACTATGTACTACACTCTGCGTTTCTTATATTCTAAGTTTTTCAGTGCAACTCACTCATATACTATGTACTACACTGTGCGTTTCTTATATTCTAAGTTTTTCAGTGCAACTCACTCATATACTAAGTACTACACTGTGCGTTTCTTATATTCTAAGTTTTTCAGTGCAACTCACTCATATACTATGTACTACACTGTGCGTTTCTTATATTCTAAGTTTTTCAGTGCAACTCACTCATATACTATGTACTACACTCTGCGTTTCTTATATTCTAAGTTTTTCAGTGCAACTCCACTCATATACTATGTACTACACTGTGCGTTTCTTATATTCTAAGTTTTCAGTGCAACTCACTCATATACTATGTACTACACTGTGCATTTCGTGTAATGCGGGTTTTTCAGTAAATTCTAAGTTTTTCAGTGCAACTCACTCATATACTATGTAACTACACTGTGCGTTTCTTATATTCTAAGTTTTTCAGTGCAACTCACTCATATACTATGTACTACACTGTGCGTTTCTTATATCTAAGTTTTTCAGTGCAACTCACTCATATACTATGTACTACACTGTGCGTTTCCGATATTCTAAGTTTTTCAGTGCAAATCACTCATATACTATGTACTACACTGTGCGTTTCTTATATTCTAAGTTTTTCAGTGCAACTCACTCATATACTATGTACTACACTGTGCGTTTCTTATATTCTAAGTTTTTCAGTGCAACTCACTCATATACTATGTACTACACTGTGCGTTTCTTATATTCTAAGTTTTTCAGTGCAACTCACTCATATACTATGTACTACACTGTGTGTTTCTTATATTCTAAGTTTTTCAGTGCAACTCACTCATATAATATGTACTACACTGTGCGTTTCTTATATTCTAAGTTTTTCAGTGCAACTCACTCATATACTATGTACTACACTGTGCGTTTCTTATATTCTAAGTTTTTCAGTGCAACTCACTCATATACTATGTACTACACTGTGCATTTCGTGTAATGCGGGTTTTTCAGTAAATTCTAAGTTTTTCAGTGCAACTCACTCATATACTATGTACTACACTGTGCATTTCGTGTAATGCGGGTTTTTCAGTAAATTCTAAATTTTTCAGTGCAACTTACTCATATACTATGTACTACACTGTGCGTTTCTTATATTCTAAGTTTTTCAGTGCAACTCACTCATATACTATGTACTACACTGTGCGTTTCTTATATTCTAAGTTTTTCAGTGCAACTCACTCATATACTATGTACTACACTGTGCGTTTCTTAAATTCTACTATGTACTACACTGTGCGTTTCTTATATTCTAAGTTTTTCAGTGCAACTCACTCATATACTATGTACTACACTGTGCGTTTCTTATATTCTAAGTTTTTCAGTGCAACTCACTCATATACTAAGTACTACACTGTGCGTTTCTTATATTCTAAGTTTTTCAGTGCAACTCACTCATATACTATGTACTACACTGTGCGTTTCTTATATTCTAAGTTTTTCAGTGCAACTCACTCATATACTATGTACTACACTGTGCGTTTTCTTATATTCTAAGTTTTTCAGTGCAACTCACTCATATACTATGTACTACACTGTGCGTTTCTTATATTCTAAGTTTTTCAGTGCAACTCACTCATATACTATGTACTACACTGTGAATTTCGTGTAATGCGGGTTTTTCAGTAAATTCTAAGTTTTTCAGTGCAACTCACTCATATACTATGTACTACACTGTGCGTTTCTTATATTCTAAGTTTTTCAGTGCAACTCACTCATATACTATGTACTACACTGTGCGTTTCTTATATTCTAAGTTTTTCAGTGCAACTCACTCATATACTATGTACTACACTGTGCGTTTCTTATATTCTAAGTTTTTTCAGTGCAACTCACTCATATACTATGTACTACACTGTGCGTTTCTTATATTCTAAGTTTTTCAGTGCAACTCACTCATATACTATGTACTACACTGTGCGTTTCTTATATTCTAAGTTTTTCAGTGCAACTCACTCATATACTATGTACTACACTGTGCGTTTCTTATATTCTAAGTTTTTCAGTGCAACTCACTCATATACTATGTACTACACTGTGTGTTTCTTATATTCTAAGTTTTTCAGTGCAACTCACTCATATACTATGTACTACACTCTGCGTTCTTATATTCTAAGTTTTTCAGTGCAACTCACTCATATACTATGTACTACACTGTGCGTTTCTTATATTCTAAGTTTTTCAGTGCAACTCACTCATATACTATGTACCTACACTGTGCATTTCGTGTAATGCGGGTTTTTCAGTAAATTCTAAGTTTTTCAGTGCAACTCACTCATATACTATGTACTACACTGTGCATTTCGTGTAATGCGGGTTTTTCAGTAAATTCTAAATTTTTCAGTGCAACTCACTCATATACTATGTACTACACTGTGCGTTTCTTATATTCTAAGTTTTTCAGTGCAACTCACTCATATACTATGTACTACACTCTGCGTTTCTTATATTCTAAGTTTTTCAGTGCAACTCACTCATATACTATGTACTACACTGTGCGTTTCTTATATTCTAAGTTTTTCAGTGCAAATCACTCATATACTATGTACTACACTGTGCGTTTCTTATATTCTAAGTTTTTTCAGTGCAACTCACTCATATACTATGTACTACACTGTGCGTTTCTTATATTCTAAGTTTTTCAGTGCAACTCACTCATATACTATGTACTACACTGTGCGTTTCTTAAATTCTAAGTTTTTCAGTGCAACTCACTCATATACTATGTACTACACTGTCCGTTTCTTAAATTCTAAGTTTTTCAGTGCAACTCACTCATATACTATGTACTACACTGAGCGTTTCTTATATTCTAAGTTTTTCAGTGCAACTCATATACTATGTACTACACTGTGCGTTTCTTATATTCTAAGTTTTTCAGTGCAACTCACTCATATACTATGTACTACACTGTGCGATTTCTTATATTCTAAGTTTTCAGTGCAACTCACTCATATACTATGTACTACACTGTGCGTTTCTTAGAATATAAGTTTTTCAGTGCAACTCACTCATATACTAAGTACTACACTGTGCGTTTCTTATATTCTAAGTTTTTCAGTGCAACTCACTCATATACTATGTACTACACTGTGCGTTTCTTATATTCTAAGTTTTTCAGTGCAACTCACTCATATACTATGTACTACACTGTGCGTTTCTTATATTCTAAGTTTTTCAGTGCAACTCACTCATATACTATGTACTACACTGTGCGTTTCTTATATTCTAAGTTTTTCAGTGCAACTCACTCATATACTATGTACTACACTGTGCATTTCGTGTAATGCGGGTTTTTCAGTAAATTCTAAGTTTTTCAGTGCAACTCACTCATATACTATGTACTACACTGTGCGTTTCTTATATTCTAAGTTTTTCAGTGCAACTCACTCATATACTATGTACTACACTGTGCGTTTCTTATATTCTAAGTTTTTCAGTGCAACTCCACTCATATACTATGTACTACACTGTGCGTTTCCGATATTCTAAGTTTTTCAGTGCAACTCACTCATATACTATGTACTACACTGTGCGTTTCTTATATTCTAAGTTTTTCAGTGCAACTCACTCATATACTATGTACTACACTGTGCGTTTCTTATATTCTAAGTTTTTCAGTGCAACTCACTCATATACTATGTACTACACTGTGCGTTTCTTATATTCTAAGTTTTTTCAGTGCAACTCACTCATATACTATGTACTACACTGTGTGTTTCTTATATTCTAAGTTTTTCAGTGCAACTCACTCATATACTATGTACTACACTGTGCGTTTCTTATATTCTAAGTTTTTCAGTGCAACTCACTCATATACTATGTACTACACTGTGCGTTTCTTATATCTAAGTTTTTCAGTGCAACTCACTCATATACTATGTACTACACTGTGCATTTCGTGTAATGCGGGTTTTTCAGTAAATTCTAAGTTTTTCAGTGCAACTCACTCATATACTATGTACTACACTGTGCATTTCGTGTAATGCGGGTTTTTCAGTAAATTCTAAATTTTTCAGTGCAACTCACTCATATACTATGTACTACACTGTGCGTTTCTTATATTCTAAGTTTTTCAGTGCAACTCACTCATATACTATGTACTACACTGTGCGTTTCTATATTCTAAGTTTTTCAGTGCAACTCACTCATATACTATGTACTACACTGTGCGTTTCTATATTCTAAGTTTTTCAGTGCAAATCACTCATATACTATGTACTACACTGTGCGTTTCTTATATTCTAAGTTTTTCAGTGCAACTCACTCATATACTCTGGTTAGTACATAACACCTGTGCGTTTCTTATATTCTAAGTTTTTCAGTGCAACTCACTCATATACTATGTACTACACTGTGCGTTTCTTAAATTCTAAGTTTTTCAGTGCAACTCACTCATATACTATGTACTACACTGAGCGTTTCTTATATTCTAAGTTTTTCAGTGCAACTCACTCATATACTATGTACTACACTGTGCGTTTCTTATATTCTAAGTTTTTCAGTGCAACTCACTCATATACTATGTACTACACTGTGCGTTTCTTATATTCTAAGTTTTTCAGTGCAACTCACTCATATACTATGTACTACACTGTGCGTTTCTTATATTCTAAGTTTTTCAGTGCAACTCACTCATATACTATGTACTAACACTGTGCGTTTCTTATATTCTAAGTTTTTCAGTGCAACTCACTCATATACTATGTACTACACTGTGCGTTTTCTTATATTCTAAGTTTTTCAGTGCAACTCACTCATATACTATGTACTACACTGTGCGTCTAAGTTTTTCAGTGCAACTCACTCATATACTATGTACTACACTGTGCGTTTCTTATATTCTAAGTTTTTCAGTGCAACTCACTCATATACTATGTACTACACTGTGCGTT